>NW_017257845.1:0-1468 GCF_001594055.1 Mycetomoellerius zeteki | reverse complement strand
GGTGAGATGGAATATCAATGCCTTGATTGGTTACATACCTCGCTCGCGCATGTGCAGTTCATTTTTATCCACGCTGACATCAAAGGTGCCGACAGAGAGTTGCGCTACTGTATATACTGTGCTTAAATACTACGCAAATAGACGGAAAAAACTCGCGAACTTAAAATATAAATGAGAGAAACCCCCCCCCCCCGAGAAAAAGAAGTCGTTATTCTCTTCTGAAACCATACGAGAGAGAATAACGATTATTAATAAATTTGCGTTTTACCAATACCGGTGCGCACGTCTTTGTTTCGTTTCGCGTTACGATTTCGTGAAACGCAGTGCGACGGATTGCTCTAAAACGCAAATTTATCGTTGCCTCTGTCGTTTCTTCTTCTTCTTCTTCATCTCGCCTTTCTCTCTCATTATCTAATATTAATTTCCTAATACTATTAAAATTTATAATTCGAGAGTTCTTATAATTTAATGTTATTCCTTTAACTTTACAAATCTCGTGTTGACGACCTTCCGGAGTACGAACGACGTACGCGTAGAATTTCGGGCCCCCGGACACGAACGACTCAATAAAACTACCCTGTCCGTAGCTCTCGAGTTCGTCCGTCATATCGCCCAGAAAATTCCCCGTACGTGGCTCGTACTCGCTCGGTTCGTTTCTGCTCACGTAAATATACGAGTCTGTATTACAATATAAAACGGAACTACCTAATTTTTCCAGATATTCGTATAATATCGGTCGCGCTTATGATGTCGTCCATGCCGCGATTACAGGGTTAGTTTGCGGAGAAGGTGCGACCGCCTCTTCGCGTAGTCGCCACGAAACATATATTATCTCATCGTTGACAGGTAATATATTGATTATTTCGTGCTCTGAACTCGTGAGCAACGTTGCCAAACGCGTGTTTTTTGACGATCTCTGTATTAGGTAAATTGGCTCGTTGGCTGAATTTACCCCAGAAAGAATTCAAGCAGAGCTTCGCGACCGAGCGTAAACCAGGATTTCGGACGATATTATTTCTATCGAGAACGATATTCTCGGTTTCTTCGTATTCCCGAAGATACCGTTCCTTACTCTCGTCATCCTGACACTCACTCGGCCATCCGCTAGCTACCTGCTTTAATTTCAAGAAAGTGTTGATATATTCGGCAAACAAACCCCCCTGTCTCGTACGAGGATCGAACCTGACTCTAAACTGCTATATTTCGCTCACGCTCGTCACGAGATAACCTTTCTCGAGGGCTTTGCGCAATTCGCAGGATACACATGCACCTTTGAATTCACGATCGGCGGAGAGAGCGTGAGTGCACTCGGCCTGTGAGAACGTTTCGCAGCAACTACGACACAACCCGAACAACAATTTGCCTTGTACGCGATATGGGAGTACAGGGTGAAAGAGATCGCGCGGAGGAAGTACTGTGCACTGAATGATACCTTCGATGGAGTCGAAATTAAAATTCGGAGCTACGC
>NW_017257844.1:0-715 GCF_001594055.1 Mycetomoellerius zeteki | reverse complement strand
TTCTATTTAAATTAATTTTTTTCATTTTACACATTTATTTTACACATTTGTTGATATCAAATCGTTTATACAAATAATACATATTAGATTAATATTCATTATTTAATTTGGCTATCAAATCTTTTTTATGAATAATACAAAAAATTTTGATAAATTTAATTAAATTAACAGAATTTAACTTGGCGCCACAATTGTTGATATCAAATCTTTTATACAGATGAAACATATATATCATTAGATTTAATAAATTTTGTAATATTAAATTAACAGAATTTAACTTGGCGTCACAATTGTTGATATCAAATCTTTTTTACGAATAATACAAAAAAATTTGATAAATTTAATTAAATTAACAGAATTTAACTTGGCGCCACAATTGTTGATATCAAATCTTTTAAACAGATGATACATATATCATTAGATTTAGTAAATTTTGTGATATGATTTTCATGTAATAATTTTTGAAGGGGAATAAAGCCATTATAACTTGGGTTGGAATGTATCATATACAAAGAATTTCATCAAACAGCATACGCAATTAGTCATCAGTTCCACTGCCGATTAAGTAATTGACGTTGATGAAACCGGCCCAAATGGTTTCCATACGAGAAGCACGCACGCTTAGTGCTTTTTTTACCTTTTTCAACAAGTCATCATAAAACTAGCTTAATTTTTGTTATTTGTACAATTATTTGGAATATTCAGAGCAAAATTT
>NW_017257843.1:32604-33164 GCF_001594055.1 Mycetomoellerius zeteki | reverse complement strand
TTACTACTGATTTATTCTGATTGAGCCATGTAGACAATTTACAAATTCTTTCCTTTATAAATTAATTACACAAATTAGGTTTTGCAAACACAAGTTTATTGCTTTAAACACACAAAACGAGGCCGACCGCCGCGTTTTTCTGCCAGATTCTTTCGTTTTTTGAGGAAAACGCCTCGAATGAATACATTTTTATTAAGATCCAAGAGGGACCTCTGTTAAATAAATATACCATAATATAACCTAAAAACATAACCATGATCTATAATACTTACCCACTTTCTCGACGGCGAACACGCAGACAACACGTAGACACTTATTAATTCCTCGACGACGATTTTGTGCCGCGCGGGCGTGTACGACGTCACGTGTGGTCACGTGTAACAACAAACATTGGCTGCGTTCATTCAGCAGAACGTTAAGCTGGGAACACAATAGACACAGGCAATAGGCACAGGCAACAGGGAATAACGAGCAGTCCAATCAGAGCTCTGGAGTATAAGTTCGATATTATATCCCAGAGCTGTGATTGGACGGCTCGTTATTCCCTGTTGCCTGTGCCT
>NW_017257843.1:30409-31515 GCF_001594055.1 Mycetomoellerius zeteki | reverse complement strand
TAATTTGATAAAATTTATCTTGGCGCCGGTTGTTAATATCAAATCTTTTATACAAATACCTTCTTGACATTCAGAGAGTGACAAAGATAGAACAACACTTGTATCAATTTGTGTCAATTTGTCATCAAATAATAGGAAGCACCCACTTATCATTTAGGTTTTATGATATTAGGTATCGATATAGTATAACCTAGTCACCCATTTCCTCGACGGCGAACACCTAGACACTCACTTCCTCGACAGCGAACATGTAGACAACACCTAGATACCTAATTCTTCGACGGCGAACACCTAGACACCCGTTTCCTCAATGGCGAACTTCTAGACACTCACTTCCTCGACAGCGAACATGTAGACAACACCTAGATACCTAATTCTTCGACGGCGAACACCTAGACACCCGTTTCCTCAATGGCGAACTTCTAGACACTCACTTCCTCGACAGCGAACATGTAGACAACACCTAGATACCTAATTCTTCGACGGCGAACACCTAGACACCCGTTTCCTCAATGGCGAACTTCTAGACACTCACTTCCTCGACGGCGATCACTTAGACACCCACTTCCTCGACGGCGAACACCTAAACGCTTAATTCCTCGATGGTGAACATCTAGACATCCTCTTCTTCGACGCGGTAAATACCTAGATCTTCAACGACAATCTCGATATTTCATTTCAATTTTAATTAATAATTTGCGCCGACTAATAATTTAATTAATAATAGTGTGCGTCACATCGTATTTTTGCACCACGCGCGCGTCAAATTGTATGTATATATCTTCGACGGCGAATACCTAGACACTCATTTCCTCGACGGCGGACATCTAGACCAACTTCCTCGACGATAAACATCTAGACGCTTAATTCTTCGACGACGAACACTTAGACGCTTAATTCCTCGACGGTGAACATCTAGACACCCTCATCTTCGACGTTTTAATACCTAGATCTTCAACGACAATCTCGATATTTCATTTCAATTTAAATTAATATTTCATTTTAATTTTAATTAATAATTTGCGCCGACTAATAATTTAATTAATAATAGTGTGCGTCACATCATTATACGCATATAATTATACACCGATAATCTTTCATCGTAT
>NW_017257843.1:28190-29947 GCF_001594055.1 Mycetomoellerius zeteki | reverse complement strand
CTGCGCTTGGCTTAGCGCCGAGACACTACCGTGTTTTCAGATTGAAACGGAAGGCATCCCGATTATTAATAAATGTAATTACAATATTGACAAGGATACTTGTACTAATGATTCTATTATTAATAAGTTTTCTTTCAGGAGCAGTAGAATTGAAAATAAAAATGATTTTTCTACTTACAATCAATGTTCTTTTTCGAATGATTTATGTAATAATCAATATTTTTCCAGGGAAAATGAAACCAAAGGTGAATTAAAAAAATTTTATTATAAAGGAGAAATAAATGATAAATGTTGTATTTTTAAAATTGATACAGGCTCCGACATTTCTATTGTCGATAACTTGATTGGTTCGGATAAATCAAAGATTAGTTTGGATAATTGTATTTTTAAATATCCCACGGGGGAATACATTTCAATTAAATATAAGACTTTCGTAAAAGTTCGACTTGCGAAACTTTGTGTAGAAATTCCGATGTTTATTGCAGAAATAGATGATGATTGTATTTTGGGTGTTGATTTCCTTAAATTAATTGACTTACACAATGTTTTTGATCCTATTTTTCTTGAACAAATTTCGGATACTGACACTGCTTTTAAATGCTCTCGCGTTGAGAGTGTTTCGCCTGTTAGAGTCCCATCGAATTTAGCGCCATTTTTTGAAAGTAGCTCACAATATTTGAAAGAACTCGAATTGTAAGATCGGGGAGCATACAATTAATGTGAAAGATTCTTCTCCCATTAAATAAGCACCCAGACGTATTCCATTACAAATGGGAAAAGAAGTCATTAAAATTATTGTAGAAATGGAAGAACAAGGGGTAATTGAGGAATCTTCCAGCCCTTGGATCTCTCCGGTCGTACTAGTTAAAAAGAAGGATGGCTCAACCAGATTTTGTGTGGATTATCGGAAACTAAATATCATTACGATCAAAGATTCTTACTCCTATATTCTCTGAATCAATTACACGGTTTCCGACGTACAGGCAGATGGATTGACTCTGCGGTGCGGCGACCGAGTCCAGGACCCGTCCGCGGCTCCAGGTCGCACACAAGGAAACGACAGCCACCGAGAATCGAAGCGGCAGCGGATTAGTCTTAAGCAAGTTATGTAGAGCTAAATAAAAAATAAAAAGAAAAACAAAAAAAGGAGTATGTATATATAATAGCATAAGCGGGGTGAAGGGTAGAATAAGTTAAGACGTAAGACGCGGCCATGAGCCACAGCGAAATAGGCAAGAAGTAAAAACCGCGCGGCGGAGGCGCGGGGAAAGAAGCGAGCGGCATCAGGGGCGCAGGCGGAATACCGGAGGGCCGAACCAGAAACTTTGGACACCCACCGTGGGGAAACCGGACGACCCACGACCAAGGGACCAAGGGCAGGACATGGGGGAGGCACCAAAGGAGGCGGACACGGTGCGAATTTGCAGCTGGAAGCCAAGCCGATACCCGGAGTAAGACCAGCATACAGAGAAAGAGGAAGCAAAAGGATCGCGAGCGAACTGGACGCTCGGACACCCGCCAGACGAGATCGAGAAACGGAAAATCGGCGACCGTAGGCGGATGGGCAGAGGTCAACCCGAGACACCTACGGAGGAAGATCTGGAAAAACCAGCACGCCGGAAGCAGGAGGCAAGGGACAAGTAAACGGGCACCTGAGAGGCGCCAGGATCCCACGTACGAGCGCGACGCAGAGGACCGGTCGAGAAGGGAAAACCCACCGAAGGTATAAGAGGCGGGAGCAGTCGAGCAATCGGGAG
>NW_017257843.1:23977-28075 GCF_001594055.1 Mycetomoellerius zeteki | reverse complement strand
CCGTCGCCGGAACCGAAGAGTCGTAGTGAAACCGAGTAGTCGAACGAAGTAGTCGAAGCCGGTAGCGCGATCGGGAGGCCGGATGCGAGTCGATAAGCGTAAGGGGAGCGCGGGAAACGGCGATGAGCAAATGTATGCTATCGGGAATCACCGATCAATAATGTACGATATGAAAGCTTTCGCGAAATAAAGCACCCTCGTTACCAGAATTAAGACTGATCCATTATTAAGACCTGTCCGATAATCTCCCAAGGAAATAGGCGCCGCCTCGCGCACGGGTGAGGTGAATTGCACGGCGCAACCACGGAGTTCGAGGAGAGGATCGGTAGGTCATCTTTCGTTCTTGGAGGATAAAGAACGTGGCGACCGTAGGACGAAGAATTAGGAAGGACAACCGAATGTCCCGGAACGAGCGATTCCGGTGACAGTGCAAACGCTCTGGTCTCCGCGATACGTTCTCGATACACGGTATTAAGTAACTGCTTCTCTTCTCTGATGGATGAGCTCTCGATTCTAGCGTAATTCTACGCGACGCATGTATCGCGGTTAAGGAGATCCATGGCGCAGTTACGAAAATCTTCGGAATGCGTGAACACGCGAGAACATCCTCTGAAGTCTAGGATCTACTACGACAACGATAGTACGCGACACGAAAAGGCGACGCAACAATACGATGCAAAATTACGGCACAACGATACGATACAGAATTATGACGCGATGATACGGTACAGAATTATGACGCGATGATACGGTACAGAATTATGACGCGTCGATACGATACAAAATGACCTGGCTGTGGCCGCGGCGGACGTGCAAAATAACTGACTCGAAATTATAACGAAACCAAGACGGTATCGGACGAGATGGCACGATCACGCGGTGCGCGCGTGCAACCGCGACGTAGTTACTCGCGAAAGGATCCAACCCCACGGGATCCAACGACAATTTCGTGGATACGTGCGATCCCTCCGATTCGGAAATCGGCGGCTTTACAATATGTTACGTTCGTCTCACCACTGAATCCTCTCGATATTCGCTTCCTTTCTGCTGCAGTCCTGCGTTCTCTCGCACGTGCGTTCGCTCGGAAGTCCACAGCGCAAGTGTCGGGCCCGAGGTCCCTTCGGGGGCGCGCAGGCGACCGTGGGCTCACGTGATAAGTCTTATCAGCCCTGATTGGTCGCGGGCCATCCCGCGAGCTTCCGCGAGTCCTTGCGACTTGCTATCGCGTCGCGCGCTTTAGATCTTTGAGCGCGCGGGATTCAACTCAATGTTGGCGTCGTTTCAGCTGCTCGTAATGGTCCTCTCTGGATTGCTTTTGCCGGCGTGTCGTCCGGATTCGATGGGTTCCTTTACAGATAGGCTCGGCCTCGGGATTCGATGTCTCCTCTCGGCAGAGGCTTCCTTGCGGTACTGACAGCGGGGTCCCTCGCTCGTACTATGGCAGAGGGTGGCCATCCCCTCATGCCGCCTTAGTTGCTCCCGCGGCATAATCGCCTGTAAAGAGTTCGGAAAACAGTTATGTGCAGGGCATTAGCTCGATAACATAGAACGGTATCACCTGTGCGCTCTCCTCCTCTGGGTGGCCTCGGACCTCCAATATGGTCTTCTATCCTCTTTTTGGCCGCCTCCTTGAGGTGGTGGAATGTGTCGCACATTAAATTACCTACCGCAGCCGCCGATACTAAAAATTCACAAAAAGAAGTAGTAACGTTACGCGAAACGCGACGACAAAAATCTCCGAATTCTTGCTCGAAAATCGCAACAAGCGTCGGCACGCTCGCCCTCCGCATCGGGAGGACACAGGACAAATTTGCCGCGCTATTTCGACCAGGTCCAATGACCCTTGTGACGGACGATGAAAAACGTCACGTCACAGATTATATATATACGATTTTATATATGATTATATACGATAATTTCTATGCAACTATTAATATAACATTTTTTCCTCTGTTCCTTTTTTTAATAAACGTTATTTATTTCTTTCGTCGTTCCTGGTATCTTCGTCCTACCTTCCTCATATCGTCAGCTACACAATTCAAAAGCTGATTTACCATTTGCTGCTTACGATCTCTGGGGGAAAACGTCAAAAACTGCGTTCTCAATTTTGTATGTTTCCACCATTGGCGTTGTTCCTTATTTTTAATATCGTGAACATTATACACATCTAGACGAATCAGCCGATGTCCAGTTTGCCCTCCCGGAATTCCCACGGTGTAAAGACGACCATTGTCCAATTTTGTAACGTATTAAGACATTCCGTCGGTTTTCTGCTTCGAGGTTGAAGCAAAAAGCGCATCCATACCACCACCACCAATTCTAGGTGTCAATTCTGGTGACGATGTGAAAATCTCGCAATCGACGATCGATGTATCAACAAACGTCGATGCTTGACGTCTAACAAACTCCTTAAGATTGTGCAACCATTCGAAGAAAGTATTCGTCGTCATGAAATCTTCCATAAACGCGGAACGCAAGTTTCTGCTCTCGGGGATAGAGAAAAAATGATTCAACTCTTCCATAGAATAAATAGAATTCAACATACTCTTCTTCTTCAGCACTTCCAAAAAAGACATTAACGCATCCTCCCTCATACGTATCGTGTTCGGGTCTATTTTCCGTTGATTCAACATATAGGTCTGTATACATCCAATCATCATTCTCAGATTTTTTATAAAGAACGTATTCATAATCCATGTCTGATATATTAGATCGATCAAAGAACCTATATACTTTGACCAAAAAGTTCCCGGAATTCATTCAGAAAATTCAAAATACAAAGTTTATTCATCAAAAGTGATATTGTCCCCTTCAAAGTACTCCCCATTGACTGCAACGCACTTATGCCAGCGCTTGATCCAGCTCTCGAAACATTTCTGGAACTCTATTGTCGGTATAGCCATCAGAGCCGTCTTCGATTTTTCCATTACCTCTTAGTAGTAGTTTTTTGACTCGATCGAATAGAAAAAAATCGCAGGGAGCCATATCGGGTGAATTCGATGGCTGTTGGCTGGGATTCATTTCGTTCTTGGTCAAAAAATTTAATACAAACTCGTTGTTGCAAATTCAACTCCATTTTTAAAACTGTAAAAAATCGAAAACACGTGCAGAGGTAGATGTACTCAAGACGGCGTAACTTTTACAAATGTCAAGCTATGGCGATAAAATTTGGTGGAAATGTCAATGGTAGATGTGGCAACCTAACCAAAAACACAGAACTCAAATCAACTGACTCAGAGCATCACCTGGTGGTAATTCCGGAAACTTTTTGATCAGTATGTTTCGCCTAACGCATCTTCCTCCTCGTCTAATAGTTGTTCGGCAAAATTTTCGGAAGACTTTGTCGATTGATTTAAGATCGGCAGCTCTTCGACACTTTTACTTCGAGACTCCATCGTATTAAGAAATCTGGAGACACGATAGTGTCTCGGCGCTAAGCCAAGCGCAGCAACACTGCCGTACCTCCTTTACGCGAACCGGCGAGTTGCGTGGGTTTAAGATTATCGGAACTCAATAACGGCTGAACTGATCAAGTTCTATATACGCTCAATCGATAGCTACCGTTCGGACGTATAATTAGGTGCTTTAATTTTTTTTCTACGTGCCCTACGAGCGGAGATACCGCAACGCAAAGTTCCGAACTGACACTTTTCAGATTCAGATACGTCGTTATTATTATCATTAACGTCGTCTATACATTCCGCGCATTCCATTTCGTGTCCTTCTGACATTCTTTACGCAAGGAGCGCTAGTGGTGACAGATCGGCGAGCGCTGCAATCTGTACTATACTACGTAACTACGTACAACGATAGTGCCTCGGCCGTTTTTTCAAAACAATAGGATCGGTAAAATTGTTAATAATGAAACATGCTGGTAATGTTATATAATATATACCAACCCAAGTTATAATGGCTTTATTCCCCTTCAAAAATTATTACATAAAAACCATTATATCACAAAATTTACTAAATCTAATGATATGCATCTTCTGTATAAAAGATTTGATATCAACAATTGTGGCGCCAAGTTAAATTCTGTTAATTTATTATAATTAAATTTATCAAAATTTTATGTATTATTCGTAAAAAAGATTTGAT
>NW_017257843.1:19355-21148 GCF_001594055.1 Mycetomoellerius zeteki | reverse complement strand
TATAAAATGAAAAAATTTAATTTAAATAGAAAAATTTTTCATGTAAAAACACTTGGCGTTGCTAGATCGAGTAAGAAAAACTATAAGAAACAATTAAAAATTGGAATAGTAATTAATAAAAATAAATAATAAGAGATAATTATAATTTAAACGTAATAATAAAAGTAATAATAAATTCTCTTTCGTAATGCATGTCTTACAAACTAAATTAATTTTTCTTTGACTTAAACTTTATAACATTCACAACGATAATTTACACGACTCTATAACTCAATCATATATACACATGCTAGATACTTTGACTCTCATTGTGGATGATTTTTATTTTTCTTATTTTTCTAATATTCATATTTTCTAATATGATAATAATATGCTTCTTATTTATATTATTTTTCTAAGAATTATATTCTTATTTTTATTTATATTCATGTTTTACTATTATACTACCATGTTATTATATCGAGATCTAGCAGCGCCAAATGTTTTTACTTGAAAAATTTTTCTATTTAAATTAAATTTTTTCATTTTATATGGTTAATTCTTTAATTTTTTGTGGTAACACTTAAATTGAGCAAGGTAACGCAATTTTGTGACGTTTTGTATAATGTTTTGAAGGAGAATTGAATAACCTCTACTTTAGTTGATAGAGAAAGTCTTTAAATGAATTGTGATTAAATAACCACAAGTTGGAAGAGGACATGTCTTTGAATGAATTGTGATATAATTTCATTTAAGAGGAATTTAAACCATTTGGATAGGAATAGGAATACTTCAATAAGTATACGTATATTTAAGTTTCAGTGTATAAAAATTGATGGATAGTTGCTTGTCCGATCATTCCATGGCGCCCGGCGGATTACCGACATGCGAGTCGCAGCCGATTAATTATCGACGTTTTTATGTTAATTATTCTGTTCGAAGCTAGGCGCGTTTTGTATTCATGCCCTTCCGGTAGATTATTTTTGTCGCTAACCGTTTTTTTTCAATAACGACAACGTGTCGTCAAGTCTGTTTGACATAATTAATAAAACCATCTTTCTATCATTTATTGGAGTCCACTCATTCCCAACAAATGGTTATGGGCCCAGGACGTTCAGAAATATAAAAGAAAAGGACGTAAGAAGGGACTCTCAAAACTTTAGAAGCAGCATCGAAAGATGAGTCATACGGACAATAGAAGTGATAACGTAGTCGAGAAGCTGTCCGACAGAAATTACCGGACATGGAAAACCGAGATAAAGTGGCTCCTAAAAGGTAAGGGACTACTAGGTTATGCACTCGGTGATATCGTACTAAGCGATACAGCTACTACAGCCGATAGAAAACTGCACTAAACAAACGACAAAGCGTTAGCGACTATAGGCTTGATCTAGCAGCGCCAAGTGTTTTTACATGAAAAATTTTTCTATTTAAATTAAATTTTTTCATTTTATATGGTTAATTCTTTAATTTTTTGTGGTAACACTTAAATTGAGCAAGGTAACGCAATTTTGTGATGTTTTGTATAATGTTTTGAAGGAGAATTGAATAACCACTACTTTAGTTGATAGAGAAAGTCTTTGAATGAATTGTGATTAAATAACCACTACTTTAGTTGGAAGAGGACATGTCTTTGAATGAATTGTGATGTGATTTCATTTAAGAGGAATTTAAACGATTTGGATTGGAATAGGAATACTTCAATAAGTACACGTATATTTAAGTTTCAGTGTATAAAAATTAAAGATGGTACCGTTTGAATTAAGTAAATAATAAAGATAGTATCACTTAGGTTTTACTTTTTATTTTGTAGT
>NW_017257843.1:8670-16743 GCF_001594055.1 Mycetomoellerius zeteki | reverse complement strand
GCGGCATCCGACGGATGACCTGTCGGGAACGATGCGTTAACGGGGTGCATCGTTACAAAACGATGGTCATCTATATGACGAGCGTTAACGACTACGCGTTTGTAATCTTCGCAAAAGTCCAACAACATGTTGAGCGGTACGCAAAAATTAAAGTATCCTTCCTCGGATCTAGTGTTTCATCCAGCGTTCAGCGCAATCAATGATTTGTCGTACGTCAGCGACACATAGTTCTTGAGGGTACTGGTAACTCCGACGTTTCTGTTGCGGTCAATCTTCACACCGTTCAGTTCGTATCGAATTTCATCAAACATGAACGCCACGCAATTATTTCCAAGCGTTGTTGGCGAATCATCATCTTTCTTTTTCAGCGTCAATCTTCCTTCGACGTAGAGAAAACTGTCGCACGGCAACGTGTATAAATCCTGCTGCTGTATGGGTATCCGTATCTCATCGCTGTGAGCAAACGTTGTGTTGGCGTATGGATTGTATGTGTAAGTCTCGATTTTGATGATGCGGTCGTCAAAGATCGGCAATGTTTAAAATATCAGTCATTTCTTACGATGAATCCCAACTTTAAAAATGCTGTGCTGGAAGCAGTGAGTTTCTTTCTAGTTTCTCCGGTAATAGGCGTATCTCTCGTCCGTTTCAACTGTTCGTTTAACACAAGTATCTCACGTTAGCGCCGTCGTACATGCAATCTAACGGTAATCTCCTCTCCACGAAAATCGAGCACTCGACCGTCTTGATCCACCACGCGAATCGTCAGATCTGTAATGCTCCGTATGACGATCGGAAGGTAAATGATTTGCGTAGACCTTTCCGATATCTTATATCCTGGCACGCTCGGTGAAAACTCATGTATCGTATGCACGCACCTGTCGTTGCTGTACGCACCCGCAGTCACGTTACACTCGATACGAATAATGTTTGCGCTGATGATGTTTACAGGCACGTCCGATTCGTGCCACTGCCGCGGCTCAAGCACGCGATTCGACGAAAATCCCAATAGCGATCCAATGTTGCGAGGTTTTGTAAAATCTATGCGATAGGCGCATTTAATCTCACTTCTCATTGTATTGTTGTTGGCGCGAATCACCAGCGGGAAGTCGCCGTCTTCATCCACCTTGCGCTTCGCGCCGTGAGAACGTAAAATTTCACGTTTCGGATACCGCTTTATATTACGCAGTTCGTACGATCCTTCGGGAATGACAATTTCGTCATCGTCAAAGTAAAACTTATTGTTTGTTGAATTTACGTTCGCTAGAGTATGGTATGTTTCAAAGTCTGTCAGACCGAGCTCGTAATCGGCATCGTTCAAATCCACAGCTGGAAAGTAGTCCACAGCAAGGACGCTACTTTTGCCGGTCAGCGTAAATGTCAATTTAAATGAATACTGAGTTAAACGGTGCAATGTCGGTTCTTAAATTGTTTGTCAACCGTTCGTAGAAACTGTTCGTAGACACAGCTGTCCACAATTACTCTGATTGTAGCGTTGATAGTGCGTGCGATTGTACTCGATTACACTGTTTACCAGATATCGTTCGAGTTCCTTCGGCGATCGAAGATTGCCGAAACTGTTGAAATATATGGCACGATTTCCCCTTTTTGCATATGCCACCCAATGCGTACTGGGTCCCTCGGCATTATCCAAATTTACGATACCGCTCTCGTTTCGACGTACTCCTTCCACCGGTAATGTAGGCATAAAGATACCTCTAAAATATGGAATGCGCATACGATTTGCAAGTTGCTGCAGTTGCACGTTGGTAGTTACACCCTTTGGCAGTTTTAATGTCTCGTTGACGTTTTTTTTTCTACGCGCGACACCTCGTCCGCACTTGTAGGGAGCGAGATAAACGCCGCGACCTTCCATGACGCGATTATGACGTTGCAGTTCTTGCAGCTGATGCTGCGCCGCTTTGCTATCGTTTACGGCCTTGGCGACTCCCGCCGCTCCGCCGACCAACGACCCGAGAACGCCCAGTAGCGGAAGAATAGGTAGGACGCCGCCGCATTTCGCTATCGGAAGTATCCGCTTGCTCTTCCTTTTCCTAGTTTTCAGGCCCATACTAAATTTTGTCTTACAAGGGAAGTGGCCAAAGTGATAATCGCGAATTGATACAAAATATATATCGTTGGAAAGGTCTTGCCGAGTAAAGTATAACTGTGCAGTATTTCGCTTGAATGGCGCCTCTAGAGGGCGTTATGTGCAATAGAAGTTATTCAATTTGTACCTAATTATAATAAGAATTTCGCTCACACCTCCACCAACCTCGACCCACCGCACCCCCTCCCCCATCCCCTCCCCACTCCCTTCTTTTCGTCGTTTTTCACTCTCCATCGTTATATATTGGAATATTTTTAAGTCTTTTTTTTTAATTTTTTTTCCATATATATTTTTGATATATCTGTACTATAAAAAATAAGTGATATCCTAAAAAAATCATATCATTGAAAATGAAAGGATTAAGCCGTGGTCAAAAAAAGGTCCTCAAAAATCTTTAAAACTTTAATATTGGGGCGCCCCCAATATATTTCTGGTATAAGAGCGGCTCTGACAATGAGTCACAGCGTCATATTAACGCCCGACGGTTCGGTGGTGGGGGTCGCGCGCCGGAATTCTACATATTTGGTCTCGCGCTGTGTCGCACCGGTACTGTCACAAGTGCTTGTGAGATACTACCTTCCGAATAAACAAACGCTGTTTGAAGTAAAGAAGCGCTCTTCACTTTCCGAGATTGTCAAATTTGATTTGTTTTTTTGCATTCTCTTATTGCATTCTTTTTCCTCTCTGCATCATTTCACTTTGCATTTAATCTTGCTATCTTGTTCTTATTAAACGTGTTTATTTTTATGTGTTCTGCTCAAAATGGCCATTAGGGCATTAAAAGTATTTGAGCTCCTTAAGCAAAAGCTTGTAAATTACGCCACTGTTGAGGGCAGCCCATCTCGTAAAGAGATTCAACTAGTGGAAAGAGTCATATCCATGATCAATTCCATGGATAACGAAGACCAATTTGCGTTTGAAATAGTTCATGATGTATATATTGATACCATTGTTGAACATGATGAAGTCGAGCCAATTTATGAAGAGGAAGAAAGCTCTTTTCCAGAAGCTTTTATACCACTCGAATATGCGCAGCAAGTCGTAAAAACATACGAGGAGCATCCAAAGTGGTCCTTTAATACAATTAGAGCTCGATTTCCAAAAATAAAACATCCTGCATATATAAGTAGATGTAAAAAGTATGTTGAAAATTATGGCACACATCGGGAAAAGTGGCAATCCGTGACAAAATATTGTTTAGAGCAGTTCATACAGGCCCGTTCTGAGGGAATTCCTGTCCATGATCAAACAATTCGACGGTGGGCTCTGTACCATGCTAAATTGATTAGATTGACAGATTTCAAAGCGTCGTTGAAATGGGTCAACAAGTTTAAGAGAAGTTTTGGTTTCTCATCAAGAAAAATCTGTCTATTCACATCTGTTAAGAAACAACACGAAGCCGAGGAAACTGTGAATAAAGGCGTTGAATTTCATCTCGATTTTGTTGATAACATTTATTCAAAGTTTGATGCGAGTGAAATATTCAATACCGATCAGTCGGGATTTAATTACATGCCACTTTCCAATCGCACGCTATCATTAACAGGTGAAAAAATTACGACAGCTGTAATCCCTCAATTAAATGCTCGAACTCATTCTTATACTATCCAACCAATTCTTTCTATGGAAGGAAAATTGATGTCGCCAATGATGATTTGTCTCCAGGAAATTAATGGTAAATTTCCTACGACCATACAACTTCCCAATTACGAAAATCTTGTAATTCGATGTTCTAAATCTGGCAAACTAGACAAGACACTTGTAAGAGATTTTTTTCAAAATGTCTTTAAACCCACCGTTGAACAAAGTCCAGAGAAGAAAGCCGTTTTGATTCTAGATTCGTGGGGCGCCCAAAAGTCACACGAACTTTATCAAGATGATAATGTAACTGTTTTATTAAAAATTTTGCCAGAAGGTTCAACGGGTTTCATGCAACCACTCGATCTATTTTGCTTCCATCAATGGAAAGATTTCATCAAGCGTTTTACGGAACACGCTTTTCTTACTGGAAATCAAACGCTTTTGCATAGGCGCGAAAATATATTAAAAATCCACAGCTTGATTCTAAATCAATTTCAATCTCCAGTATATCAACCGATGTTTAAATATGCATGGTTCAAAGGCGGATTTGATGTTCCATACGTAGAGTTTAAAGGGTTGAAAGATATAAACTTTTCTTTTGAAGAACCCATTTGTCAGATTTGTAATCAAAATGCTACATGCATCAAATGTTCATATGATTTCTGCAGTAGATCTCTTTGTTACGATTGTTTTTTCGAACGTTATCATAATCATTAGGCTTTTTGCGTTTCCTTTTTCTGTCTTCGCTCTTATTTTGGTTTCTGAAATGAAACGAAAACCGCGATTTATGTTTTATTGATCAATTTATTGAAATTTTTTTTCCAAAACTGATGAGAGCGAATAATTTCACCAAAAAATTAAAAAAACCAAATATAAAGTAAAAATAAATTTAAAAAATTAAAAAAATTAAAAAAAAGACTTAAAAATATTCCAATATATAACGATGGAGAGTGAAAAACGACGAAAAGAAGGGAGTGGGGAGGGGGAGGGGGAGGGGGTGCGGTGGGTCGAGGTTGGTGGAGGTGTGAGCGAAATTCTTATTATAATTAGGTACAAATTGAATAACTTCTATTGCACATAACGCCCTCTAGAGGCGCCATTCAAGCGAAATACTGCACAGTTATACTTTACTCGGCAAGACCTTTCCAACGATATATATTTTGTATCAATTCGCGATTATCACTTTGGCCACTTCCCTTGTTAGCCTTCATAGCCGCCCAAACGGCCATGACTGCGGCTCTCTCTCCAAGAGTTGAGTCCCTTGTGACAATGCGTTTCCACGCCTCCTCAGCGAGTAATTCGTCAGCTGTGTGTCGTTTCGCGAGTTCGTTGCTATACGAATACGCTATATCATGCTCGCGACACGCCGCGTCCAACGGATTGATACCTCGATCACCTCTCGCCAATCGTTTCTCTAAACGCGTTCTCGGACCGCAAAACTGGTATCCGGGAATATGCAGTTCGAAAGGAAGTGCGTTTATCGTGCGATTTAACAAGCCTCTCGATGACATTCGCCGCAATTCTTTATCAGAGGCGCCGGTCCGTCAATATGCGTTTGATGACTCGACAAATTGTAGTGCTTCAAGCACCGACGGTATCGTTGTACCTCCGAATAGGTTCGTATATGCTCGGGTAGTCTATCCCACAACAGATCTATAAAATTTTCAAACTTTCGCAGCAGTATAATTTTCGGTATATATTCCAACTCTTTTGATGTTAAATTGTGTAGATCGTCCGATATGATGAGAAACGTTTTGATTACTGAGCGATTTCACTCTACTCATCCCTATAAATAGGCCCGCTCGCGATATTGTTTTCAGTATTTTGTGGAAGGAGAAAATATGCGGTTCGTGCGGATGATCAAAGTGACGAATCTCGATGGAAAAGTGCGAATCGATAAAGAGATGCGCAAGCATAGTAGCATGCTGCCAACCTCTATACGCACTATCGTTTGCGGACCGTCAAACTGTGGAAAAACAAACGTGCTGGTAAGCCTCTTGGAAAGTCCACATGGCGTACGATTCGAGAACGTGTACGTGTACTCGAAATCGCTGCAACAGCCGAAATATCAATATCTGACGAATTTGCTAACGCCAATCGAAGAAATTGGCTATTTTACCTTCTCTAATAATAGCGATGTCATTCCACCGAACGAGGCGCTTCCGAATTCCATCTTTATCTTTGATGACGTGGCATGCGACAAGCAAAACGCGATAAGAGAGTATTTTGCAATGGGCCGACACGCGCACGTTGACTGCTTCTATCTCTGTCAGACGGTATGCAAAGATACCGAAGCATCTTATACGTGACAATGCGAATCTGTTGATACTGTTCAAACAGGATGGTACTAATCTAAAACGAGTGTACAACGATCACGTAAATACTGACATGTCCTACGAAGATTTCAGCGATTTGTGTCGTAAATGTTGGCAGCAAAAGTATGGATTTCTTGTGATTGATAAGGATAGTGCGCTTAACAATGGACGATATAGAAAAGGTTTTAATGACTTTGCGGTACCGTGACATAATCAGTTGTTATCGATACGCTGACTAGGCAACATGGACGGCATTATAGATCGTGAGAGGATAACAAAAGAGATTGCCAAAACGAGTGATTCGATTCGTAAAAAGTACCGCGCCCTGAAAACCGGTAAAATGGAGGAGGACATCGCGTTGGAGAGACACTTTAAATCTATTATCGAACCGCTGAAATAGATTGTCGAAAACACCGTTGAACCCTCCAAGGATCCTATCAAGAACGAAATGTTCTTTTCGGAAGAGAACGAGGAACCAAAACCGAAGCGAAAACAACCGAGCGCTTCGCACGATAATTCTATACGGGCTTCCACACCTGTGAAATCAATGTTGAGTCGATCGAAAACTGTACCATCTACTTTGAATGAAATGTCTGAATAGTCGAGCCGCGCGATTTATCATACGAGTATTCACATACCCCTTCCGTCGAAGAAGTATTCGAAGTCGTCGATGAACCACTCGTAACATCCATTCGACACCTGCTTCAAACGTCCGAGGGGCAAGAAAAGTTGCAAACAAGTTATGGTCCGCTGGGACAAAAATATCTGAAAGCAGTCTTGAGCGGTAAGAAAGCTGTAAACATTGACATGTACGGAGTTTATTTTAGCAACGAGGGAACGATGCTTGACGACAAACGTATCGCCTTGGACAAAAACGATGATATAATTATAAATGGGAAAAGATATAAGGGAATACCGGGTCAGTATGAGTTAATTTTCATGAAATTTCACAATGAAAATATATGCACGGATGATGACATGCACACCTACAAGAGCATTCTGTTGACAACAAATGCGTATAGACGCGGTCATAGTGCGGATAGTCAAGTACTAGATAACAAGAGGTACAAGTATAAGAACATAATCGCAACATTGGTGTTGGATAAAAAAGTTGGAACGGGTATAAACAAAAGATCCGATATACCGCGCGCCATGACACTAAATGATAATAAGATTGACTACATTCATTAGGACGATCCCAACGAACTTGTGGATCGTCTTCGATTGTTTGAGGCTTCGCGCCATGCGGGGCATAATGGTCACGACAACGAGATTCTGTCGATTATCGAGGAACTTCGAGAAGCCGGTCTCGTTATAAATTGATGTAGCGCGATACGCGTCATTCAGTCGATATCGAAATGCCGATCAGCAAGTTTGGACTATCGCTCGAAGGAGAAAACGTATCGTACTATCAGTGGAACGGATCGCTCAGAAATTACGTACGCGATAACGCTCTTTGCGTAGTCGCAGCCGACTTTGATTCAAAGTCACGCATGATTCGACGTTTAGCGCTACCAGTGGATGATGCTGATGCAGCAAACAAACGATACGTGCAGCAGAGTGTTCAAGATTTGAAAGATCGACTTAATGAAATCGAGAGGAAGATGATATCATTCCAAAATAATGTGCAGGTTATGCTAAACGAATTTGAAAAAACGATTCGAGAAGTGAATAATCGCAATGACTGAGAAACGATCGCTGGTTGATGAATTACACGTTGCAGCGAGAAGAAATTTTCCAAGAAGACGCGTCATAGTACACGGATACGATGACCTGTGGCAGGCGGATGTGGTTGAGATGCGTCCGTATACACGCTGCAACTGAGGGTACCACTACATTCTCACCGTTATCGATGTGCTGAATAAGCACGCGTGGGCCACTCAAAGCCAAGAGCGGGAATGAGGTGACAAAAGCGATTGCAAAGATAATTCGAGACGATGGAAGATGTCCGAAAAATTTGCAGACCGACAGAGAAAAGGAATTTTACAACTCGAATGTGCAGAAACTCTTGAAGAAATACAACATTAATCATTACTTTACGTATTCTGTAATGAAGGCATCGGTTGTTGA
>NW_017257843.1:1439-8296 GCF_001594055.1 Mycetomoellerius zeteki | reverse complement strand
TTAGGATTTGACAATTCGCACTATTCATGGATTCATAAAGACAATGTATTATAAAATTATACATTATATTATACATTAAAGTATTACATATACCATATTCATTATAAATATATATATTAAATATTACACATAGTATACATATTTTACATATCCACACATTTTATACATATACATTTTATACATATTATACATTTCATACATATTATACATATTATACATTTCATACATATTACACATATTATACATTGTATACATATTATACATATTACACATTGTATATATGTTATACATATTACACATTTAATACATATGCGAAATGCGTTTTATTTACACCGGTAATGTCCCCATGGCAGCGTGTTGGTGGAACCTGATACGATATACCGCTTATCATTGTGCGGAATAAGAACAATTTTCGTTTCCGATATCATATACACCTCATGCAATTTTGATCTAATGCACGACTGTCTGCGCGTCATTTCGATTGCGTCGTTCAAGCAGCGTGTGTAATCCTCAAACATTATGGATTTTGCTACAACACTGCTCTTGACACCCTTTGCCTTTTTCGTATCTTTCTTTCCTTGCACAAGTAAAGCGTACATTTTCGCTCTAAGCCCGACGAAATCAGTCATGACGGCACCGTTGTTCTCATCTTTCATTAGGCCTGGAACTTTTTTATTAGCGAGCGGAATATCGTACGGGTTATCGATAGAGTAATCACTAGTGTCAAATCTATTAATGTCGCGTTTCATGATATCGTAAACGTCATCACATTCCACATGGTATATGAGACTGTCAGTATCGGTATACATAATTTTGCATTTATTGCGAAACAGCGGTGCCATGTACTCGTGGTGAAATTCGTACAAACACGTTTTAGATATATCGACGCTGCACATACCCACGTATATCGGTTTGTCGAACTTCACCTCGAGCTTACGCAGTTCCATCGCGACCAGATTCTCCGAAAAGACGCTACGACTGTGGAAGTTTGGTTTGGCGATCATTGCCTCCGCACCGTATCTACCTTCCCATTTTGTTAATAATTTTACGTTGACGCGATCGCGCACATTCTCCATGGTTTTGCCAAATACCGCTTATTCATCAGTTATTCATCAGTTTATATAAATTTTTCTCAAAATCATTCTTCGCCAATGTTCTAAATTTGATGTTTAATTCTATATAATCGCGAAGCCATGGAACTTGCGCGAATTGTAGTATACGGTGAACCTTTGCGATACGGAGACCGTGACGAGTACACTGCTGCAAGTTGCGATAGTGGATGATGTAATGTTGCTTATCGCATAATGTTGCGAGGAGCTTGTCCTCGCTCTTGCCGGGTGGTTTCTCGCGCGTCGGACAGAACGGTAGGTCAGTGTGCGCGTCGTGGAGATGTTGAGGGTACTCCAAGTTCACCTCGAGAATATAGCTTGTCGGTAAATCTAACTCGATGGTCGTAAAGTTGAAATTGTGCACGTCATCGACCCATCGAAAATCGGCGTAAGGCAGTGGTTGACACATTGCCCAGCCATAGAGGTTGTTGACGTCATAATACATCAAGTACGATGACGGTTTCGATGGATCGTATGACGGCATGTATTTGTTGTTGGCTCGCGCGTACCTATTTGAGCACTGGCTCAGACCACCGCGTATTCCGCGCTCGACAAACATGACCATGTCAATGTCTGTGAGCAGTTCAAATTTTACACCTGTATGCTTCAACATGGCATCCCATGTGAAGCCCGGTAAGGTGTAATAATACGCGGGGTCGAGCCCATAACTCGCGACGCAACTGATGATAAAATATCATACATTTTATCAGTTTTGAGTGTCGCTCTAACGCTCGTGCCGAGCAGACGTGTTTTCATCAAGGCTCCTGACTCGGTTCGTGGTATGTAAACACTGAAAGCGCGCGTGCCGATAGATAACTGCTTGTGCGTAGTGGTGTTTATAAAATCCGTAAGCAGCGAGAGTGAAATAACAGTGTTACTGTGTACAAAAACAAAACCTTTGGTCAAATGGCCAATTTGGTCATACAAGATAAAACTTGCGCTTCTCCCGCGCTAAATGAAAAAACGCAAAATCAAGATCGGGAAAAATGGTCGCTATTCAGCGGCAAACGAGGTAGAAACAGCCCTTCAGGAGAAAACGGACGTCTAAGGAAACGACAAACAAACGCAAATAAAAGACTACTGGCTTAGCATACCAACTAATATTGAGAATAAATTTGCAAAACTAGCTGAAGAGGAGTTAGTGGAAGAAACAGTTACTGAAAAGCCTATCCCAGTAGTAGTCCTGCAGAAACCTCCTCCAATTTTTGTAAATGGAGTCGAGCAATTAAAACCATTAAAAGATCTACTTGACTCAATTGCAGAAAATGAGTATACACTTAAAGTGCTTCCTAACAATAGTGTAAAAATACAACCTAATCAATCAGAAAACTACGTGTCCATCGTGGAGCAGCTCAAAGTAAAGAAAACGCAATTTCACAAGTATCAACAAAAAGAAGAAAAAAACTATAAGGTAGTTCTTAGAAACATGCATCCTTCGGTGGATAAAAAGGAATTGTCAGTGGCCATCGAAGAGTACGATCATAAAGTAGTCAGCATTACTAATGTTCTGCAAAAAACAACAAAAAACCCTCTGCCACTCTTCTTCGTTGAAATAAAAATTAAAGAAAATAATAAAAAAATCTATGAAATCAACAAATTGTTAAACCTTATAGTAAGCTTCGAGCCCCCTCACAAAAAAAGAGAAATACCCCAGTGCATGAAATGCCAAGAATTCGGGCACACAAAAAACTATTGTCAAAAAAATCCGGTATGCGTCAAATGCGCGAAAAACCATTTAACTAAAGATTGCCATATTAAAACACGCTCAAACGAAGTTACATGCGCTAACTGTGAAGGAAATCACCCTGCTAGTTATAAAGGCTGTCCTGCCTATAAACAGTTAAGAGAAAAATCATTTCCATCTCTACGTGAAAAACGAATTACTCGAGGCAGACCAGAAACTCATAATGGCGTGAAAAATACGATCAATCCCAACGTATCGTATGCGCAAGTAGTAGGGAGCACAACTCGACAAGAATAACAAGTGCTACGTCACACCCAGCCGGACGTTGAAACGATAACAACAACACAAGAAACAAACATAACTACAAACAAACTTGAGTCAATGATGGCTCAGCTAATAAATAGAATGGATACAATGTTAAATATTCTCACAAGCTTGATTCAGACATTTTCAAAAGGAACAAAATAAATCATCGAAATTTTAAAATTGCAATATGGAATGCAAATGGCTTAGCACAAAGAGCCTCTGAACTAAAACTCTTCCTCAAAGAAAATAATATTGACATTATGCTGATTTCTGAAACCCACTTTTCTCAAAAAAGTTATCTGAAAATACCAAATTATAATATATATGACACAAATCACCCCGACGGGAAGGCACACGGAGGTACTGCTGTTATTATCAAATCCACTATACATCATTTTGAAAATTCTAGCTGTAAACTCGACTTTCTACAAGCTACTAGCATAACAGTGGAGGACAGAAATGGACCAATAACCTTTGCTGCCATCTACTGCCCGCCCAAACACATTATAACGCAGGAGCATTTTAACGAATTTTTCGACAACCTCGGCCAGCGTTTTATAGCTGGCGGTGACTACAATGCTAAACATCCATGGTGGGGATCAAGACAAACGACGCCTACCCCAAGAGGACGCCAACTATACGTTGCAATGCAGGAAAAACATCTCTTTCCTTTATCTACTGGTGAACCAACATATTGGCCAACTGACACATGCAAGACCCCGGATCTTATAGATTTTGCAATATTAAAAGGTATAAACCTGGCTTATTTTACAGTCTCTTCCTGTTTTGATTTATCGTCTGACCACTCGCCAGTGCTCATCAGTTACGAAGGAGAGGTAAAATATAAACAAAAAAAAGAACCCAGTATACAGTAAGAAAATGGATTGGAATAGATACCGTGACATAGTAGAATATAAATTAACCTGTGATATTCCTCTAAAAACAACAAATGACTTAGAAAACTCAATTAAAACGCTAACGAAAATAATCCTTGACGCGGTGAAAGAATCCACTCCTAGGGCTACGACGAAAGCAGATGCTCCGTTTATACCAAAAAAAATTCTTAACAAAATCCAAGAAAAGAGAAAACTGAGGAAAAAGTGGCAGTCTCCTAGACTGAAACAAGATAAAACAATGTTAAACAAAGTAACTAAGAATCTGAAGCAGTTACTGAGCGTGGAACAAAATAATAGTATTCAATCTTTTTTAGAAAACCTTTCCGCGAGTGAAGCTTCTGACTACTCACTCTGGAAAGCTACTAAAAACATAAATCGCCCTATACAACATATACCAACTTTAAAAAAGCCAGACGGAAAATGGGCTAGATGCGACTCCGAAAAAGCATATAGCTTTGCAGAGCACTTAACAAAAGTATTTGAACCAAACCCTGCGGAAATCACCGAACAAGAGGAAAAAGAACTACTCAACGAATAGATTACGCACAAAGAAGAAGTTTTTAAAAACGTCAAACTTAAAGACGTTAAACGAATTATTATAAATTTAAAAAATAAAAAATCACCTGGTGACGATAAGATAAGTGGGAAAATGATCAAGGAACTGCCTCCCAAAGCATTCAGACTAATCACGATCATAATCAACGCAATGTTCCGTCTACACCATTTCCCGGACCAATGGAAAAATGCGCAGATTATACTTATTCCAAAACCTGGTAAATGTCCAGAATTAGTTACATCCTACAGGCCAATAAGCTTGCTCACTGTTTTATCTAAAATTGCAGAAAAAGTAATCCTGAAAAGGATCAATTTGATAATACAATCAAAAAAATTAATTCCAAACCATCAGTTTGGTTTTCGAAGTTATCACGGCACAACCGAACAAGTCAACAGAATAACTGCAAAAATAAGAAATGATCTGGAGAATAAACGTTACTGTTCCGCAGTCTTTCTTGATGTGGCGCAAGCGTTCGATAAAGTCTGGCACAAAGGCCTCCTTTATAAACTTAAAAAGCATCTCCCTGAGACCCTTTACCTACTGCTCGAATCGTATCTAAAAAACAGAACCTTTCAAGTAAAGGTAAATGGCGAGACAACAAACAACATCAACATCAACGCGGGGGTTCCACAAGGCAGTGTCTTGGGTCCAACTTTATATCTATTATATACAGCAGATCTACCAACTACGGAAAATGTAACAATAGCTACATACGCAGATGATACTGCTATTCTCTTCTCCCACTCCAGCCCCTTAACTGCATCAGAACAAACACAAAAACACCTAAACGAAGCGCAAAAATGGTTCAGGAACTGGAGAATTAAAATAAATGAGACAAAATCTTCTCATATAACTTTTACGCTACGAAGAGACACATGCCCACCAGTTCAACTAAATGACAAATATATACCGCAGGTAGATGTTGTGAAATATCTAGGCATGCATCTGGATCGTAGATTGACCTGGAAAACACATATATGGACAAAACGAAAACAACTAAACTTAAAATTCCGAAAAATGTATTGGCTCATGGGCAAAAAGTCAAAACTCTCAATAAATAATAAACTGTTAGTATATAAAAGCATTTTGAAGCCTATATGGACATACGGAATACACCTATGGGGGGCTGCTTCTAATTCCAATATCCAAATAATTGAGAGATTTCAAGCTAAACTACTTCGCAATATTACCAACGCCCCCTGGTATGTGACAAATGAAATTATCAGAAACGATCTCAATATACCTACAGTTGTCGAAGAAATAAAAACTTCAAACACAAGATATAAAGGAAGATTATTAAATCACCCAAACAAGCTTGCTTCGGACTTACTTTTTACAAGCAAAACAATAAGACTGAAGAAATACAAGATCCTCTAATATAACCAAAGTCAAACTATTAAAATTATTATTCTTTTACATCTTTTTCTATTCTTATGTTTTTAAGTTTACCGAAGCACCGAAATTACAATCAACAATAACAAACAAACTGTAATTTACTCAGGTAACATTAAGTAGCTGGAAACATTGTATTTTGCTGATATAAAGTAGGTACTCACCAATGGGTGTGTATCTGGTCATGTTATGTTCGTACTCTGTATAAATTATTACTGAATGTCGCCAGACAGATTGTAAAATAAATTGGATGTTAAAAAAAAAAAAACAAATTTTATCAGTTTCAGAATCGTATAACGTAACTTTTTCCATTTTTAATAAGCAATTATCGAGCAACCATTAAACAAAATATGCAATCAAAATGACACATTAGATTTGTGACATCATACGCCCACAACGCTCACGCCGACCCACCTCTTCAGTGCGAGCGTTGCGAGCGTTCATTTCAATCGTCTGAAGTTAGTCGTTATGGCACTCGATGAACGTTGTGAGCGCCAAGTAGAACGGCACAATGAGCGAATTGGGTGATGCGAGCGTCAAGTGGAACGCACCCTCGACAGCGTCACCGCGCCCGTATTAAGCGAATCTGCGATAGATTTAAGATATTTGCGAGCGAGTAGTTGCGGAAAGTGTTCATACGGAGAAAATATGAAGCTGCATATGGTAAAACCAGTAAGTATGGTAAATATATAATTGCTTAAATAAATATATTATAATATATCTCCGTCTTCACATTATATCCTTCCTTCTTTCCTTTCTTCTTCGCGGTATCACGTTACATCGAGCGCGACACATCGCGCTGTTCCTAAATAATAGATACGCGCAAATGTAAAGTTATAAAATAAAATAATGAAATAAATAAATGAAATAAATAAAATAAAAAGTAAATGAAATAATAAAAATAAAAATAAAAA
>NW_017257843.1:0-1336 GCF_001594055.1 Mycetomoellerius zeteki | reverse complement strand
CCTGGAGGCGGCCGGAGTGATCGCGATAGAATTTTCCACAACTTGTGACGTCATCCTCCCCGTGACGTCGTCATCCTCCCACGTGACGTCATCCCCCTCCTCGTGACATCAACCCCTCACCCTGTGACGTCACCCACTGTGACGTTATCCTCCTCCCCTCCCCCGTTACGTCAACCCCCTCACCCTGTGACGTCACCAATTGCGATGTCATCCTCCTCACCTCCCCCCGTGACTTCAACCCCCTCACCCTGTGACGTCGCCTACTGTGACGTCATCCTCCCCCTCTCCCCGTGTGCTTCAACCCCCTCACC
Organism: Mycetomoellerius zeteki; assembly: GCF_001594055.1. Classification (NCBI taxonomy): domain Eukaryota; kingdom Metazoa; phylum Arthropoda; class Insecta; order Hymenoptera; family Formicidae; genus Mycetomoellerius; species Mycetomoellerius zeteki. The sequence continues at coordinate 1,025 of NW_017257843.1, read as the reverse complement.
CTGTGACGTCACCCACTGTGACATCATCCCTTCCTTCTCCCCCGTGACGTCAGCCCCTCACTCTGTGACGTCACTCACTGTGACGTCATCCCCTCCCCCTCCCCGTGACGTCATCCACTCCCCTCTCCGCGGACCCCCCGCGCCGCGGGGACCCCCCCTAACCCCTTACCATCCCTCGAAGCACCAGAGTTAGAATCGGTGCTATCACCCTATTCCTGCCATATCATATTATAATATTTGTCTCTCCCACATTGAAAAATAGCAAATATTTTCATGAGCCACAATACAAATTTCTATACAAAGATTGAGTCCAGAATTGTTATATTTTATACATTGTGAATTTGTCAAAAAATCAAGAGTCATTTCACAGTCGTCTGTATCATAGCTACTTCTTTCGATTGTGCAATTGAAACAGCTTTTAGAAGATTTTTAAACATCAAAGCATTGGATATTGTTTGACGGAATCTGATACAAGAAAAAAGATTTTCTAAGAAATCTTGTGTGAATCTTCCAGTCAATAAAAATTTTAATCTTCTTTCATCAAGAAAATATTTTTGTAAATCTAAAATAGTAGTCGTAGCAATTAGGACTCTACACTGCACTGGTTTCCATCATAAATCTGTTCCAATAGTCATTCCAGAAAATGTTCTCATAGTTAGTTTTAAATGAGATATAGCCTCTTCATATGTTTCTTTATTGTTTTTATTTAATGCTAAAGTATAATATCTTGAAGTCATCAAATCAAACCAATGATTAACCAAACGTATAAACCAGGCAGTTGTGATGTAAGAGGAATCTTGTTTTACAAGTGCTAAAAGTTGAAGAGCAGACGATGAACGTTGGCAAAACATGGATTTAGAAGTGGAAACTTTCATCTTATTAAAATGATTACTTTTATCTAAATTTTCTTTTCTCATTCTATAAGCAACTTTAAGTTCCAAATTTTTCTCAGTATTACAGATTTCAAGAAAATGTTCCAATTTAACTTCATTTGAAGAAAGATTTTCAGATTCTACAATATCCTG
>NW_017257842.1:0-10984 GCF_001594055.1 Mycetomoellerius zeteki | reverse complement strand
GTCCCTCCCTCGCCCTGTTAGAGTAGGTGTCCCCAAGTGGGGGTGGCGGCCCGAGAGAAGGGTCTAACACCCCTCCTGCTGGGCCGCCGAGGTAACGTAGGCTCCGGTCGACAGGGCCTGGGGGCGTCCCGGAAGAATGCTGCACGCGTATCCGGGGCGCCCCTAGGAGGGCCTGAGGAAGGACACTGGCAAGGGTTTTAGTGGGTAGGCCCCTCATGATCATTCATGAGGGGAGAGTCCCACATAACCGCGGGGAGAATTCCCGTTCTTCTCGCGGTATGCGTAACGCATTTCCCCTGCCTTAACAAAAAAAAAAAAAAAAAAATAAACGATTTCTAACTCATCCGTTTAACATTACCGACACAGCACGCTAAGCTAGTTGAGAGGACGTGTCGAAAGTCGCTAGAGCGCTGACATCAATGGCGTTGCCGTTCTGACGACGGAGACTCTCTCGGCTGCTCGTTTTTTTTTATTATCATCACTCGGTCTTCCACGCTCGCGAGCCAATATATGTACAAGTCGCGAACGTATATCTTTCCAGTTCAGTTTTTCTTTACCTCTACGTTTGTATTATATCTGCTATTAAACTGCGTTAATAACGTACATTCACGGTGTTGTTTCTCGATACAACCTGTTCTATTCGAATTGCGCCTCAACAATAGTATTTGAGAAAAAAATTATGGAAGACCAATATTCGATAATTTTTTGGTAATTAATATCTTGTTAACTATTGTGAAAAGATACAGAATTTTTCGGCTTAGTTTAATCCTCTCTATTCACAAGAGCGCTTAGCAAAAAATTTTGGGACACCCTGTATATATGTGGCATTCTCGAATCGAGCACTCCCCTGCCCATTTCAATTTTTGAGATAAAATTCTTTAAAAGGACTCAAAATTTTATTTGAAATGTTTATTTTTCGATGCCGTATGCCTAATAAGCAAAAAACATTTTGGAACATTTCAGCATCATTGTAGCAATGTTACAATGTTGCTACAATATTGTTGAAAAGTTTCAAAACGTTTCTCGTTTATTGGGTGGCGTTTTTGAAAATTTAAAATGACAGATCCAAAATGGCAACTGGAATGAAAAAATTAAGTCACTGGAAAAATTTATGATGTCACGAATAAACGTGCACAATGTGTTTCAGTGGAGGTCTAACAATCATATTGTGTAAAAAATCACAAATTCCATTTAAAAAAGGAAATATATCCTTCATATCTTTTTGGCGTCTTAATCTAAAAAAAAATAACATGACTAAAATGTGCCCCGAACTTTCAAAAACATTTTTTAAATCTTTTATACTTTTTGGGATATTACAACGTGAAAATTAAAATGAGGCACATTGTATACATACATACATACATACATATATACATGCGCGCGCACGTATAAAATATCTTTTTAAAAAATTTCATTGTAATCCAAATATATTGCTTGCGATCCACAGCTTTCGTTATCCGTTGACACACTAAAATGAATCTGTTTTGTTCTCTATAGTCCGCATTATTTTCGAAAGTATCAGAATAGGGTACGTGTAAACGATCATTGACTTGATGAAATCTGGAGCTTGTGTATCTGAATTGAATGAATGAGATTTAGTTATGTTTTTCATTAAAATTAAGACATATGCATTATATACGTATAGTTTTAATTGCGTTAATAAATAATCAAAGTCGGAATAAATTAGAATAGAACCGCCACTCCAACAGGCAGAGTAATATAAAAATGAACGGCCTGGAGGAACAGCCTAGTATCAGGCTGCTCCTCGCCCTGATGAAGTGGACTGCAAGGTTCACGAAACATTGGCATTCCAAGAATGGATTTGGACACGGAGAAAACCCGCGAAACGGATAACCTTCATACAGAAAGCACCCGTGGAAGCCTCAAGAAGATTAGATTAGAACTTTTCTATTTGTTTTTTATGTTTTATTTTATTTTATATTTGCTGTATATGTATAATAGAACAAACTTTTACCATTTTCCTATTTATGTTATGTTATATACATTCTTTGTAATTTCAAAGTTTATTCTGATAAAACGTTATACGAAATTATATTACTTAAATAGTTTAAAAAATATTTAAATATTTATGTTTCAGATTGTAAACATTTTGATGCATTTTATCAATAAAAAATAGCTTAAAATAAATGTAGCTTACAATAAATTTGCTTAAAATAAATGTTTGTATACTAACTCAAGGATAGTTTCCCAAATTAGAACACTTAAGACATGTGCAATATTCGGATAATCACACACATTTCATAAATTAAATCTGGGCCCAAAACAGACCAAATAAAGTACATAATTTTTGCAAAATTTTGAAAAATGTATACAATCCATAGTATTATTATACGAATTATCCATTTACGCAACCGTTGGTATTCCTTTGGCGCACTGATCGTTTCCATTATATCGTCCATTAAGAAAAGTTCATGTAAGCACATTTACAATTCCTTTAAAAAATCATATTGATCGATTATGCAACATAAAAGGCATTTTATACTTGAACAAAAATTGTTATTGCAATGTGTATAGGAAATGTGATAGATAAAAGAGTTACAAGAAAAGTTAGTATTTAAAGTATAAGGTGTAAAAATATTATGTTAAAAGCTAATTTAAGAGAGTATAAATACAAATATTAATTTTACTAAACACATTTTGTTTACAGTAAATAATACTATGAACATAAAAATTGATCTGTCTTCAAAAACTTTTTATAAAGAACTTCGCAAACTTATGAAAAATGAGTTTCAGTCAAATTGCTTTAAATTACATATATATTTAATTTGTAGTTTGTGTCAAGTTAATTAAAATTTTTCACGGGCAAAAAAATTAGACCTTCAAATTTCTTACTCTTTTTTTGATCTAAAGCGTGATTTACACGGGGCGACTTTTATTCGCTAATAGCCACGTTTAGTCACGTCATAGCGAATTTGCTACTAAAAACTTCTAAACGCGGATTTGTTCTTATTAGCGTCTAGTCGCGGCGAATACTGCTTTCGACGCTTGTCGCTAGCTTGTCGCTAACTTCTTACGCTTCTTATCACTGTCGATAAACGCTTTGATCTTAGCTCTTCCAGAGCGAATTTTTAAATCGTCAAGCGACGCTGCAAACTTCAAAATTTTAGACGCTAGCGAATAAAAAACAAGCGTGTAGAAGTTTTCATCAGCCAATCCGCTGACGAATTAAGAAGCCTGCTTCAAGCAAATAGAGCAGAATCGAGAGAATTCACACACACTGGCGAATTAACGACGTCACTAGACGCGGCTTCTAGCGAATAAAGTCGCCTCGTGTAAATCACGCTTAAGACCTTCAGAAAGTTGTTATATTTTATATGAATAAATACAAAAAATATATATATCAAAATAAATCTTTTTTACTACACTTGTATATATATCAATGATATATTTAAGATTTTAGATAAGCGTTCATTATCAGAATTACATAGAATGAACGACCTGACGTGACAGGGCATTTCGTTCCTTCGAGATACGTGGTTTACATGAATTCCCTTGCTTCTCGCAGAATGAAGTGCTTGATTCTTGTTATTCCCTTTGTCTCTTTGGAAATCCTAACACGCTTCTTGGAGTTAAAAAGTAAAACAAAACTTTTTTGCAAGACGTTTTATACTCTAATAATATTTTTCGAAATACTGAAAGATATGATCTTTTTCATGATATTATGTCCGATATATTTTTTTGTGACATATATGTATACAGTATATGTCTATGATGTATTATACGGTATTCACAACTAATGTTAGTAAAAAAAGACTTATTTTGACTATTTTTCCGTATAAGATGTGATGATATTCCGAAGGTCCTGGAGCAAAAGTCTAAGGTATTTAGGGCTTTATTCCCGAGAAGACTTTCAATCAACTTGACATGAGCTGAAAGATAAAATTTGAAGCAATTTGCCCGAAACCCATTTTTTTCCCATAAGATTTGTGCGGGGTTATTTGTATCATAATAAATTTACCTTTTTAGAAAAAGGTAAACAAAAAACGTGTGCACTTGGCGAGAGACACTACCGTCTCTCTTGATTTGCTCATAATTGTGAGATCAAGACGCCTTTAATGCTTTCAATGGAAAAAATGATTAAAGAAAAAGTTAAGAAATTTAAAAATATCAAGTAATATTAGGGACTATGAATAAATTTAAAAACTTTTACCTTAGAGTAAAAGAAGCTAACAAGTTTCGATGTAATCGCGGTGATTAATATTGTGATTTGCATCGAGATTACTGCAGGATGTAATGTTCTCCAAATCTCCGAGTAGACTGGATAGTAACCGGAGTACGTAAGAAAGCTCCATATGGCCAAGACATACAGGCAAAAGAAATACGACCAAGTATGTCCAAGAGGATATTCGAACAAACCCAAACTGCAGAACGAGCCGACGATCATTAGTGGTGTCAGTGCAGCCTGTAGCGTCTTCGTCATAGTTTCAAGGTTATATCGACAATTAGAATTAATTCTTGCTGCACGGGACACAAACGTGTGTTAATGTTTTTTATAAGAATTTCAGAAATAGTTTTTGCAGATACTCTACACCTATAAGTTATATTGGAGGATGAAGTATGTATGTACACATCAACTAATAAATACCGAATGACAGAATAAACACAGATGATCATAATTGGACTGTTTACTTTTCGCGGAATCTTCCTTATTATAGTATGTATTATTACAGATCAAAAACGGCTATAAAAGTAACTATTCTTACAATATTATATCTTTATACTAGGTATCAAGGTTTATAACAGATGCTTTTTATTTACGATACTTTTAACGTCATGTTGACTTGAATTGAAGCTAATAACTTTGCAATAAAGTGTTTTATGTAGTATATAGAAGTTAATGCGCACAATATAATGTTTGTTGTAAATTAAAGATACATAAAATTTTTCTTGCAATAACAATAAAATTTTTTAAGAATTAATTTAATAATTAAGAATACTAATTATTTATTTATTAAAAACCATCCATTTATCAGAATTTGATTTAAGTTGTCTTCTGTTTTGTAACTCATTGTTAAAATATAGTTTTCAATGTACTGAATGAAAAATAAGATTAGTACAGATATTGACTTATATAGATTTGGATTATGAAAAAGAATTAATAAGAATATAATAGTGTTGTTATGGGAGAACGAATCTGGTTGTCTTTCGAAATTAATTGTCAAAAAGCTACTAATTTAATTACCATATGATAGAGCATTTTGTTCTTTTGACTCCAGATTACTGATAAAGCATTAAATTAATACACAATAATAAAATTGTTACATAATATCATTTGCGACAAAAGCATCGCGTCTATATTAGACATAATAATTTTTAAGAATGTAAACTAGGTGGGTAAACTTTTCTCATTCCTTTTTTGTGTTTTTATTAATTTTGGCATTACTAATCGCGATTTAACTGTAATCGTGGAAAATATTATGCCTTAAATAATTTTTAGTTTTATAGTTAGTTAATCATTATTGTAACAAAATTTGTAAGATATAATCTCTTTCAATAGAAACAGCTTCATAGGATAAATTGAATAAAATAGACGAAAATTATATGATAGTAAATTTTAATCTTTTTTAGATCGATGTATTTTTAAAGCATATGTTTATGAATATTGTATTTCATTAAGATCGATGCTTATCGACGCTGTAGTGGCGTCACAGCAAGTTTATAAAGGGTGCGTTCCAAGTTACGCATGAAGCGCATGATGTATCATTTTATCCTGCTTTATTATATGGTAAACGACAAGAACAAATAATGCATCATGCGCTTCATACGTAACTCGGAACGCACCCAAAGGCATTAAGAAAAGTTCGAATGGGTCGTATGATGTAAACATCATTGCGCAAATGTTATGGCGCTACTAAAGGAGGGTAGAAATTTTCGAGAATTTTGTCATCGCTCGGGGATCGTTTTAATTTTACGTTTTCTTGTGTATTTTTCTTCGTAGGAACCGAAAATAATCATTATAATAACGCCGGAGTTAAGGAAAAATTAGTACATTGAAATAAAACTGATAAAATCCTTATTTGCTATAAAACCGCTGTTATCAGTTACGCTTCAATAATTTATTTACGAAATTATTTCCGAATTAGCTTGATTACATCAAATGCGAATAATATTGCGCTACAAAGCGTTACTTATATTATATTTTACTTATATTATAACATTTGTCTATAACATAATGATATCGTTTCCCCCATTCCAAACATCACGCATTGCTTGGAAGGGGGGAAATGGGACCGAGATGACAAACATAATGAAAAAGATAATGGGGTATTTATTATTTATTGTCTCCGTTGCATTAATATACATATTTAAGGCTTAGGATTCCATTCTAGAGTTCGTGATGAAAAAACTGTTTATCTGTTTATCTATTACTGTTGATTGCCTAGGATTGCACAAAATATCAAGACTAATCTTGATATTGCTTTGTCTTGCATCCAATTACTCCAAATTCAAGACAAGATCAAGACAAGATTACTAATAAATTATTAAGACAATACCAAGACAAGATGTCCAGAATTCTTGGTCTTGTATTAATATTATTGGTTTCTAAAAGAATTATGTATTATATATTTGTGAATAAGAGAAAAAAGTTGTTACATAATTGTTATGCATATTTAGAAACTTTATTATAAAAACATTTTAACAAAACTTTTTCAACGAAACATAGACATTCAATAGATTAGAAAAATAAAATTCTCAAAAAATGTCTCGAGCCATCGTCGTTTTTAACGACATCGGATAACTAACTTTTCTATTATTTTTTATAATAGACTATAAAATGCTTAAAATCTACAAATTTTTGACCTCAAAGAACATTTCATCCATGAATTGACACACATCGATGCTTTTAAAGAATTATTTTGTAATCGAGTCCTATTTGTTGTCATAGTCAGAGCTCCTATTGAAAACAATCTTTCTGCTGGTACAGATGAAGCAGTTGAACTTAAAATGTTTCGAGTCATTTTTGACAATATCGGATAAATATGAGCATGACTTATCCACCATTTTAAAACATTTATATCCATACATTCTCTCGTCTGTAAATAATTATTAATTTCTTTTTCTTGCGCGAGCTTGTTACAGCACAATCGCATCAAAATGAGAGGTTTACTCGATTCGAGATAAAACAAGACAATACGAGATTTTTGCTACGAATATTCATCATGACCGAGACGAGATTAAACGTTTAACAAATGTTCCTTTGAAACATTAAGTCAAATGGAAAATTATTGTAAAACAAGTATTTAATTAACGTGTAACGATGCACCCGCAATGCATCATTCCCGACCGGTTTTCCGTCGGATGCCGCTACACCCCGCCATTAGGGGTAGCAGCGAGGAGGACGCGGTGCGCCCGCATTATTTTAGACTAAGCTAAAAACAATCCACAGGTACCACCGGCGATCCGTAACTCGCGAAGCGCCGCGAGGCGACCCACGGGAGACAGCCGCTCCGCCGAAGACCGCCGAACATACGCGAGCGGGGCCGAACCACATCACCCCCCGCTCGCATTGTTAACTAGCGAAAAGCGCCGATCTACTCCGGAACAATACGAGCGGGAGCAACAACCAGTATAAAAGACGAGGCAATTGCCAGACTCGTCTCCTTTTTTTCTTTTTCCGAGCCCTGCTCCGAGCACCGCTCCACTAGATCGTTCTTGGCAACTTCAAAGCGCGCAAAAAGGCGGTCGGGAGACAGTTCCCGGTCACTGCCGAGCGTTCTCGGCTACGATCCGCTCCCCGCTCCTCCACCCGACTCCGCTCCGGTCAGCGTGGTTGTGAGAAAATGTGGTCGAGGGATCACTCTCGGTCGCCGTCGGGCGTTCCCGACAACGACCTAGCTGACCGCTCCCGGCTCCACTCACCACCGTAGCAGCCACCGGCCTCGACACTATCTAAGGATGGAGTGTTCTCCACTCTCCCAAGCGTTCTTGGGGTCGACGACCCTCGGCCACTCCGCGCTTCTCCATTGCATCGGGGAAGTGAACTTTTGTAAATCGCCGCGCCGCGTACCGCGACCGCGCCGCGACAACAGGATTGGCTGGGGCGTTTCCACATCCCGCGGCCGGCGAATAAGGGACGACCCGTCGCGAGACGGCCCGCCGTCACCGCGCATCGCGTCCCAAGCATCCATCCGCGAGACCGAGCCAGACCGCGCTATGCACACGCACGCATCATTGTATTATACATACGAACCCGAAACAGCGTTCTTGGCCGGTCGACTCAGGGTACGCGTATTATTCTGTTTGTTGTACATAACTAGTTCTTCTGTTTTATTAAAGATGGTAATTGCTTCTCACTGCACCTGTTCTTATTTTATCAGCCGCCCTCGCAACTGCATCTCACCTCTCCCTCTCGAACCTCTTTCAAGCCTCACGCCGAGAAGCTCCGACGAGCTACGTCCGCGCTTAGAAAGTTAGATAGTTACAAATGTTAAATGAACGTTTAAAAAATGTTCTTTTCAAACATTATTTCAAATGAATAATGATATAAAATAAACGTTTTATTAACATCAAATAAATGTTTTTAAAATGTAATTTGGAAATGAATCATAAAACGTAAAATTAATTACAAATAAACGTTTAAAAAACGTTAAATAGATGTTAAACAAATGTAATTTTAAGAACGAATCGTGAAATGCAAAATTAATAAAAAATTAACATTTGAAAAATGTTTAAAAAGCATTTTCTCCCCATTAGGTATTGAAGTATGTATACACATCAACTAACAAGTACTAAGTGACAGAATAAACATAGATGCTCTAGATTAGCCTGCTTACTTCTGGAGGAATTTTTTTTATTTGTATTTATTAGTACAGATAGATTATAAACGACTATAATGTAACCATCCATGCAATATTATGCCTTTATATTAGGTTCCAAGGTATTTAATGGATGCTTTTTATCTACCATACTTTTAACGACGTGTGGCCTTGAGATGAAGGTAATAACTTCGATAAAGTATTTTATGTATAATATGTAGAAGTTAATGCACACAATACGTTTTTTTGGAAATTAAAAGTAAAATTATTCTTGTAATAATAATATAATTTATTAAGATTAATCCATAATTAAGAATATCATCCATAATATTAGGTGTACAAAAAAGTTCTGAGTTTTTTTTTGTAAAATTCAATCTTTATTCAAAAACAAACAAAAAAATATTAATCAGCGAAATATTCTGCGTTTGCATCAACGACCTTTTGCCATATTTCGGGTAGCTTGCGAATTCTTTGACGAGAAACTCACCGGCTTCGAAGCGATAAAGTCATCAATGCATTTTCGTATTTCTTCTAATCTCACGAAATGTGTATCAGCCAAATGATGCTGCAGCGACCGGAATAGGTAGTAATCGGAAGGCGCCATGTCTGGGCTATACGCCGCGTGCGGAAGAAGTTCCCAGCCTAACGCAAAGATATGGTCCTGAGTCGCTTTCGCAACATGTGGTCGAGCATTGTCATGAAGCAAGATCACTTTACGATGTCCTTGGCCAGTAAATGGCCTCTTTTCTTCTAATGCATCGCTCAAATTGGTCAATTGTTGTTGGTAGCGGTCTGCCGTGATTGTTTCACCCGGTTGTAACAACTCGTAGTACAACACACCTTTCCAATCCCACCAGATACAGAGCAAAACCTTCTTGGCGTGGATATTGGGCTTTGGCGTCGATGTCGAAGGTTGACCAGGATCAACCCATGATTTTCTACGTTTAGGGTTATCATAAAGAATCCACTTTTCATCGCCTGTAATGATTTTGTGCAGAAAATCTTTTTTCCGGAACTTTGAAAGCAAAGTGAGTGCAGTGTCACGCCGTCGATTTTTGTTGTCTTCGGACAATTCATGCGGAATTCTGCCCCATCTGCCTTCCTTCTGAACCTTTCCCATCGTACGTAATCGTACGGAAATGGCTTGCTGCGTAACGCTAAGCTGTTCTGCAAGCTCCTTTTCAGTTTGCGCAGAGTTTATATCCAGCAGTGCTTGCAATTCGTCCGTTTCAATCTTTTCAGGGCGTCCAGCACGCGATTCATCTTTAAGACTGAAATCTCCTTGGCGAAACTTTTGATACCATCTTTTACATGTAGCATGACTTACAGCGTTCTCTCCATATGCAGCACAAATCATTGCAGTGGCTTCAGCAGCATTTTTCTTCAGATGAAACGCGAAGTGGACGGAAAATCGAATATGCTCTTTTGTTATTGCCATCGTAAACACTACTGATTTTTGAAATTATGTGCGTCAAACGCCAAACCGTATGGCATTTTAGAAGGCCAAATGTTAACGCTTTAAAACCGCAAAAGAGCGGGAAGATATATAAAATTTAAATTGTTATTTCGGTTATACGAAATCTAAAGCTCAGAACTTTTTTGTATACCTAATAAGAATAATAGTTATTCAGTCTTAAAACGCAAACTCTACCGCAATAACATCACGAGTTGAATTGACTAGCAATTTAACAATTTGATGCTTTTTTCAATTTAATAACGGTGGCATATGAAAATCCGTACATATCTCCCAACCTCTATGAGTAGCTGCATATCCTACTCCTGTGGAATATATGGCAAAAATGCAAGGATTTCAAAAAGTTCTTCTTTTAATTAGAAAAATAAGTATTTCGGATTTCTAATATCTTTTTCATAGTAGTAGATAGTACAAATTTTTACTGATATAATTTATTTACCTTAGACATAGTAAATAATACTTAATAAATTAAGTTTTTGTAAGGTGCAGCGTATATGTATACCGGAGTTACCCTAATATACCTATTAATGTCAATTTGAGGTAAATGAAAATGTTCACATATGAATTATCGTCATTTTATTATATAATTTCTTGCTTCACAATCAATTTCATCGCAGTTATAACGGTCGCGTCTCGATCCTTCTCGATGTTATTTCGTGTGACCCGGACAATATTCGATAACAGTTGTTGCGAGTCATGCCTGTAATCGCTTACTTCAAAGTTCGCGCGTAGG
>NW_017257841.1:1506225-1573124 GCF_001594055.1 Mycetomoellerius zeteki | reverse complement strand
TTTTTTTTTCTCTTTTTGCAGAAATCAATTCTTGCCGCCGCAAAGGCACGCTATATATATCTAACTCATAGATGTCTTTTCTCATTACGGATCCTTTGGCCTCAAGGCAATTTTTCTTTGCTTCAAAAAAGATCATAATTTATTGCAACTTCGAAGTTGAAACATGATACATTTTGTAATTAATTTTTAATTTATGATTCTATTAACCTTTAAGTAGATAGATATATCCTCAGACAAGCAATTTTTATCTTTATAGTTATACTTTTTAATAATATATATATATATATAGTTAAAAAATATGATTAATAAATTAAAAAACAAAACTCAGAAATTTAAATACAGATTTTTAAATCGTACAATTATATTTTATTTAACTGACTTTTTGTAATGTTGCGAACATGAAGAAAATGGGTATAAGCTCTTTTATTTATTAGAATATATTTTAGATTCTAAATTTCGCAGTTTCTCACACATAAATAAAAAACGCCGTGTTTAAACTGTATTAACGTGTGTTAATTGATTAATTAAGTTAAATTTACGCAAATAACATTTGCACAGCGTTTGAATGATTTGGGTTACACTTAAAATAATAGGAAATGTAATTATATATTTTATGAATATCCAGGAAACCGAATATTGACAGCTACTGTTTAAATTAGAATCATTTAGATTAAATTAGATAGAATAATTATATTATTTAGAGACAATACAATTGAGTTTTAACTGGGTTAACGAGGCAGTCGGATAGCTAAACTTTTATAAAATAAAAATTTTATGATACAAGCATGGCAAACATATTATAGGGGAGAGTGGTCTAAATCGAATCGTGTTCCAAATAAGACTTTTTTAATTTAAATGAACACGGTTAAACAGATTTGTGTATTACTTATAATGTAAAGTCCTTATAAGACACCGAACATGTGACAGCAATTTGACAGTTCTCTGTCATAACATTCATAGAATAAACACAAATATGTATTTTCAGCTATTGTGTGAAAATTTTTTTTAAGAAGGAAATCCTTGTAAATCATTATTTAAAAGGTGTTAAAAATTTGAAAGGTAATTGATTTAAGATAATTAAAGAGTATAGAATTCAAAAATATCCATTTTGTGGTCACTTTTGCGGTTTATTGTAAAATTTGTCCCAAAGTTCGAAAGGACTCGTGTCCAAATCGGATAGTACGATAGATAACTTATAGTTCTGGTTGTAGTACTGATAATCAGCCGACCAGATCTGGTCCAAGAAATTAAATCAATAAAATATCATGAGTCATCAGACTCAGATTAATGAGTTTTATTGATTTCAATTCTAATAATATAAACTGTCAGTAATTTTCTTTTCTGAATAAAATTTTTATCTTTGACTATCAAATCGCTCGTTTTTACTCAATACTAACAAAAATACATTAAAATATTTTAAAATTCTACCTAAAAGTCCATAAAAATAGGAGCGTTCGATTTGAACCAAAGAATAGAACTATTGTTTCCAAATCGGACCAGAAAAAGCGTTTTTACATTTTCCATTATAGTTCAACACAGATTCGACACACGTTAAAATGATCTTAAGTAAAAATGAGGGGAATTAAATGATCTTTCCAATGGAAACTTCGGTTTTACGATCGGACTTTATTTACGCCTTATAAAGAGCAAAAACTGCAAATATAGGTCCGATTTAAACCACTCTCCCCCATATCATATTTAGCTACAGACAATTTTATCTTTACAAAATTTTTTTTTTTTTTTCGAAAAATTCGAGATACTATAATAATAAGTTTTTAATATACAATCGGAGATTGATCCAAATCTGAAAATAGTTGATAAATGTATATATAATATCTGATTTTTTTGTGCTTTCTCCCCATTGTCAGAATGCTGCATAAAAAAAAGAAAAGCAAGAAACATAGAACACTGTTTAAATAAGAAGATAACACAATTTATTTTTATTAGTGTTTTACATTGAGTGTGTTGTTATAAAGCGAGGTTCGATCTTTTTAAAATCCTTCTATTCAACAACTGATGTGTACTGAAGAATGAGCTGATAACAATAGCGACGATGAAAGCTATGAACATCTCTTGCGCCGAGCTTCGCGATGAAGCGGCGCAGGAAACGAGAGGGAGGACAGATTCGCGCGGACAGTATTTGCATTCTAACGCGTACACGCGTGCGCGCACATCTGTGTGCGTGTAGGTTAGATTTACATATTTGTTTCGGCATAATGAATTCCATGCATGGTCAGCTGCTAACCACGCAAAAGTTATTACGGGTACACAGATTACAGGTCGCGTCCGCGTGCGACTTGCCGCTCGGACAAAATCGACCGGCAACAACGCGCTCTTGTTTTTATTAATTTGGTTTGCAAAAATGTTTAATATTCCCCAGAGTTGTATTTAATCGTTCGGAAATGTCGTTATTTAATTTGGAGATTTTTGCTCACGGTAGAAGTTTATCCAATTAAAATTTTGCTCTATGTATTTGCGCGGATAGTTCTCTGGAGAAAGGGAAAAAAGAGAGTTACTTGAGAAAGTTCGTAGCTATGCAATTACGCGCGATACGATCCGCCAATATATTACATATTTTTCAAATGTTTGCGAATATTCCTAGAAATCACGCGATTCTCTTTCCTGTTTAATTTTTTTTATAAATTTCAATCATTTATTTTTTGCAGTTCTCTCATATGTCAAACATACATAGAATGGTTTATTTAAAAGGATTCACTCGATCGCTTCCATTACTGAAAGTTTTATGCTGAATGTGTTTTTCGCATAGAAATTTACTCCATTATAAAAAAAAATCTATAAACCAATTTTGTAAAGATATTTTTAAAACTATTTTAAAATCAGAAAATGAATATTTAAATAAAGCTATGTGTTTTTATAGGAACGTATTAATGAGACTTTTCATACTTTTCTGAGCTCGCTTATAACTTACAGGCAAATATCGGTTATTGTTACAAGCTATTGGTTAAATTATTACTTTATATATATAATATATTTAATTAAATAATTATTCAAGTTATTATATATTATTTGCTTAAAAAATATTTTTAGCATACTGTTAAACGCGCTGATTTGCTATAGGTATTATTCTTTTTTAATTACCATGTTTATTTTATGTAAATTTCGAGAATTTATATTAAGTTCACGTGTTAAAAATTTTAAAATATTTTATAAATAAATAACACAGTTTACATGAAATAAAATAATAAAAATAACAAAGAACTTGTATGTTAAAAATAATATATTTAGCATAAAATGATTGGAAAATTGATATTTTTCATGCCAGTTTATTTATTATATTTAGCCTGCAAGATATAATTGACCTTTTAAATTTTTTTAACAGGTATCTCTATGCATAAGGGTTATGCATTCGTGCAATTCACAAATCCGTTTGACGCACGTAGTGCGTGCCTCGGTGAAGATGGTCGCACCGTCCTCAGCCAGATTCTCGGTGAGTAAACTTTTCTTTTGCCATATTATTTAGAGACTCGTTTAAAGAGATACACAAAAGAAGGTTGGACGTGCTAGCAAATCAAGTCTCGTTGAAAAATGTTTTACATAGCCTGCAACGTTGTAAAAGATATTACGCATTCTATAATTATACCATGTTCTATACTTGTATCGTGCATTTCGTAATATTTATACCGTACGAAGTAGAAGAGTATTATGAGTATAATGACATTTTTATAAAAAGCAGATTGCTTATTCATAGAAAATTTCTAAGCAATAGGATTATAGCGATGAAAGCCTTTTTTTATTATATCGACATATATTGACACATTGTAAAACAATAAAGAAACACAACGATGGAAAAAGGGCTTCGCATTAATATGCAACGACGCATAACGCTGGCGATATAGGGAATCGCTTTGACGTGATCATTTATTCAACACTTGGAAGAAAGTGTATCACTCTTAGCGTTTAGCGGTGCGAAATAGACATCGAGCATATTCTATAAGACATATTTATGACTTGCATAAAAATATAAAAAGCATCGCAAGCCTGCGATAGATATTGAAAGTGCAATATGGAAAATATTGTAGAAACGTAAATTTTTCAGATAATATTCTATCGGCTTTTTTAATGAAATTATCTTTCCTCATTTGCGGGAGGGATAAAAATGTTGCATTATTGTACCTACATGCACAATATATCGAAATAATTTGATAACATAATTAATCGAAATTTTGTTTACATAATTTTCCATTCGCAAATACTTTTAATTCGATAAAGCGAATTCAAAATGCAGCAGCTGTCGAATGTTAAGTAAAATTATTAGGAAAATTATGGACTTCGAGGATCTACGTTACATCGTATCAAAGGAGAGGTATCTCGTGGAATGATTTATAAACTCGTTGTATCGGAGAGGAATAGAGCGGTTTGCTTAGTGAAAAGTCACTCACGTGGACGTAAATTATGGGAATCGCGTGTATTTCTCTTGCGTCTGACAACCTAATCCGGCATAGCTGACGTGGGTAAATGCCGGTCCTTAAGATATTAAATTAGAAACACCGCATTCGCATTAGGACGCGTGGAAACTGCGGAAACCTTTCTGTAGCCGGCCGTAAGGATATATCCCGCCGATCGTTTGGTTATGACATACGGCATAGACCATCTTACAAAGACAGGGCTCCTGAATAAACCGTACACGTGAAATAAGCAAACAGCGACGATGGGATTGAAATCCGGGACTTAACTCTGAGTGGAGCAGCACACGTGCGGCTACCATGAAGCATCATAAGCCAGATAAAGCAGATTGCATGTCTTTGTCGTAATAGCATTATGTAAATATATAACAATATTAATTAGCGTATATCGTTAGTAATAAAACTTAATTTTTTACGAAATTAAGTTTTATTACTAAAAATTTATCCTACACTAAAAGAACAGTTTTGCTGAAATATCTAAAATTTTTAGTGAGATACAGATCTGAAAATAATTTTGTTGGACTATCAAAATAATTAGGACACTTAAGCTAGTTGCTAGAATATCAAAATTCTTTGCAGCATTGCTTGAGTTTTCTAATTATATGCATCATCATGTTTGAGTTTTCTAATTATTTTAATGATTTCTGATAAAATTCTAACAAAATAATCTAACATAGTCATTTTTAAATCTGTGTATCTATAAATTTTTTAATATTTCAACAAATATGTTCTCTCCATGTAATTATGTAGTATTGCCCACGTTCGACATAGAAACGCGAATCTGATCGAGCTACTCGATCTCTAAAGCAGAGATACGAATAAGTCGTTTAAACCATTTCTTTGATTTATACGAATGGCAAAAGAATTATTCAAATAATCTATACATTTTTTCTTTAATATATTGATATTCTCGACATTGCATCGTGTTATCAGAGGAGGATGTTAAGTTAGAACTGTTTTTCGGCTGAAATGAAAAAGTTCTAAGATATACGAGTTATATATATTACCTATTAAAGGACTGTCATATTAAAGCGAAATCAAGTGTATAACTTATCTTGGGGAAACATCGAGAAGAACATGGGAGAAATCATAGTTTCTTTATTATTTTATCATGATATAAAAATCAATAAATCTAATACCTACTGTCACATTTATTGATAAAAAGTTATTAGTAAAGACATGCCGGGAATTAAGCAACACAAACACTACATTATTATTTACACGTATAATTTGAAGATTTTCAAATGATTGAAGAATTTGATAAATAATTGATTGGTTTCGAATTCTAGCTTTGAATACATTTATTTAGTTCTATCTATTTACTCAATTTTTTTTATTATAACAGTGCTGTTTCTGTTTTTTTAATTTCAAAGATATCTTGACATCTTACTTAACAACTTTTAGATTTTTTGCTTTAATTTATATATATTACATATTATAATGATTTCTTCCACGTTCCCCTGATGTTTCTCCAAGATAAATGATACACCACTCGACTCCGTTTAAGTAGCGCTAATATGATACATCATTTGTACACCCAAGAACTTTTTATTTTAACCAAAAAACCCCCTAATTTAACATTCTCCTTTGTATAATTGGATAACAGATACATAAGCAGACGTGAAAATTTATTAGGCTTCTTTGGAATATATTTATATTATATATATTTATATTATATATATACGGAAATTTTGGGAAATAATTTAGGAATCAGAGTGCAAGAGATATAGCGTGTATTGGGCGCATGTGCATAATTTTATTTTATATGTGTTTATATATCTTTTATATATCTTACGTTTTACTACACCAATTTATTTCGCAATAGATAAGTATATCATAGATATATACAGATATTTTATACGGAGTTTATAACGTGAAAGGACTGTGATCCTTATGGAGCTTGTAGAGCTCTGAAATATTCGTACGTTTATTTGTCATCTATATGAAAAACGTTCATGAGATTTTCGAACATGCCCATGGGACATGTGAGATTGTTGAGGCGTATCCTATACATCCCTCGTATAATCCATGTCCTTCATGTCGTACATGTGCCACGTATGCTACCTCTCGAGTATCGAATGCGCGTATCAGCATCGAATTTTTCAGAGTATTCTTTCTACCTCGTCATACAATCTTTTTCGGCCGTCTCTCACACTAGCTGCTTCTTTATGCGAGTATTTCTCACAGACTCATGTCGGCAACACACTTCAACCCGTTCAACCGAGTAGAGAGTTACCTTCCGCAATCTGTTAATTACACGCATGTGATGTACAGAAATTAAATTAGACGAATATGTTGTACGTTGTATCTTACGCGAAATGAGAAACACGATCCATTCGAGATGAATATGAATTCCCGTAGAACATTTTGAACATCAAATCTAGGAAATTAATGATCTTTTAAAATTTATCGAATTTCTGCAGTTTGTAAATTACGTTCCAGATTCGAGCGCAGTTGGCCCTTTTTTTGCTTTTGCCCAAATATTTCTCTCCGTTTCCGCATTATAGAGCGTGCAGGAGCTGTCCACCCTCCTATTTCTAACCCGCTTTCCTCCCCTCCTCACCCCTGCGGCAAGTCGCACTTGTAAATGCACGCCATCGTCCGCGCGCTCGCGTCCGCCAACGTGTGTACGTGCTTGTCCGCCCCGGAGGTAGGCGAAGCATCGGGCGAACCGCCGGAAACACAGTTCTTGCATTAGCCGAAGAAAGATTTCTGGGGTAATCGTGGCGGAGAAACTGCCATCCCGGGAAAGAGCGAGCGAGGGTGGGTGGGAGGACAGAGAGAGAGAGAGAGAGAGAGAGAGAGAGAGAGAGAGAGAGAAAGAGAAAACGAAGAAAGAAAGGACGCGCGTGCGCGCTTGTCGTTCTTATTGGCGCGGGTTAGACCTACAGGGACAGGGGTGGCAGACGGGAGGATGGTTAGCGACGGCTAATTCCATTGGGTGTGCGAACGAACGGAGTAAAAGAGTTCCCACGCGATAAGCTTTAACCCTTTGACGCTGCTTGTATCTCCCAAAAAGCGAATCGATCTTTTCTACTGGGTGATACGAAAAAGACGAAAAACGCCCAATGATACCCTCGAGTACTCTAAAGAAAAAAAAAAAACATCCCCCGAGAGAGATTGGACGTAAGCGAGCCTTTCGATTTCGGGTAATTTACTGCTTTGTCACTACACGTACTTTCTAAGACAACAAGAGTAACGAAATTAGACAATATTGTCTTATACTTCAATGAAAATGGACGAACAAGATTCTGGTGATCAATCAGACTTTTGATTATCTTAGCAACTAGAATTATTCAACCAAAAAGTTCTGATTTGTCCATTTCTAACTAAAACTCCAGTTAATGCAACCAGACTTTTTCCAGTATATTAAAAATTAAAAATTATAAATACTTTTTATTTTTATTAAAAATTACAAAATCTCCAACGCGGATTTTATGTTGTATCAAATTTTTATTCTGATACGCATCTCTTCCTATATTTCATATTTTTCAGAATATGTATAGCTTAATTTTCGCGAATGTCGCGTATTTGTAGAGTTGTGCAAAAATGCACTCAATTTTTTTTTCAATTCCGGAAGTTCTGGAAAACTCAGATGAATATTAATTGTGATATTCACTTCGCGAACGTCATCAACGTTTAACGTCGACTATCCGGAAGACGAGGGTCACATGACGAGAGTAATGCACGGCATATGCAAATACCGTGTGGACGATGATTTATTATACTAATCTCGTTACGAATTAATGTGCTGATTTATGATGGCACGGTCCTTTTTCACTCTTCGCAAGGTGTCCTGGCGACGCCGCATGAAAACGTGGCATAAGTCATCCCCGTCATACGGATTTTTTCAAAGCCAACCCCCCCCCCCCCCGCTGCGTCCCCAAAATATCCGTAAATCTAACACATTCGTATATTAAAATTTCCAGAAATTCCTATATTTTTTCGCAATTTCTTGTTGTGGCAGCAGTCTTTAATTAAGCAGATGAAAATCAAATAGCGTGATGCATTATGATTATAAAATTTCATTTAATACGTAAAAAAAGTCTGTGGGATATTTTATCTTAAAATAAACTGAGTGATGTCACAGAATTTATTAATTTAATAATATTTATATCAGAGAGAATGTTATTAAATTCTCGCTAAAAATTGATTCTACGTTTCTCAAGGAAGTTGATCACGATTCGTTTAGGAGGGCAACGTAAACTTACGGTTATAAACTTGGTAGTAGCGTGCTGAAATCTTATTTGTAATTTTATTATAAGTTTTGAGAGAATTTTATTACAAGTGTGTATAGAGAGCGCGGTTTATCAGCGCAAAAATATTATATAAAGAAATATATACAGGGTAATTTAGCGAGTATCTCACAATAACCTAGATGCATTTGTGAACAGGTTTGCAAATGTAAATTGCACATGTAAATTGGTTATACTTTTCCATTATTTCAAACTCCTGAACGCGCACCCCAGATATTTGTTCTCGCACTGTGTGTCAGGATTTCATTACAACTCCATATGGCGTGCAGCGCCAAAGCTTTCAAAGATACGAACAGTAGAACATAAAAGAAGAATAAGGGCGGAGAACATCGGATAAGGTTGATAATACTGGACGTTGTAATTTTTGTCCTTCCGGTGATGAAATCCGATATGAAACTGAAGCACTATCGTCTTCTTGGTTCGGAGTTACTCTATTTTTATTTCTGTTTCTATTTCGTTAATGGGTCGAATCTCTTTTTTTCGAAGAGTTGAATCATAAATATTTAGTTACATAAGTGCATTAAGGTATTATTTTCAACGTGAAAACCACCATGTACGTTGGAATTATAGTAATAATCCCATATTCGAACACATAGAAGGATGCCATTGTAAAACGCTTCCATCTGGTAACGATCAAATGTATGGTGAAAAACTGTGAAAATTTGAAAAAATTGGTATTTTGCATTTAAGACCTTAATTTGTCCCGTTGAAATAACAGAGAAAATCTGTATTAGTCATTAATTCTAGTCAAAACAAAATTGTATAGCGTGTCACGCACGCGTGTGATGACGCACGTCTCAATCGCTAAAAATGATCCCCGGACTATACAGCACGTGCTTCAATCTCTATCTCGTCCCAAATCCGCCGCTAATTAACAGCAACGCTCACATTGTTTAATTTTATTATGCAACGTTATTTTAGACTTCAGACTCGTTTATCCGCCGCGAACACAACACGTCGTGTTGCGAGCCGGAAATTCCGCTAATTAGGGAGGGCGTATAATGTAATTGCGCTCGGGATCTACCCCGTTCCCCTCGCCCCTTCGCAACCCCCCGTCTAGCTTCTCCTCGCCCTACTTCTCCCATCGTCGTTGAGCGAGCTCAAAGTAACCTTTTGCGTGAAATGCGCTTACACTAACGAAGTCCGTGCTCGTTACTGGTTACATAAACGATAACCGGCTCAAAGTGACGCTCTCTCAGTGACACGCAGAACCGCCGCGACGCTGGAACGTTTATTTGGGCGCCGCGATGTTCCTCCAAGCCCCTACCGATAATTTCCAGATCGTAGGCTCGCGTTCACCGGATGCCGAGAGTCAAAATACCAAGAGCGACACTCAAACTCTGATCACGTATTAACTTCACCGGTCTGTTCAAGTTTATCTGATATTATTCCAGTTTTCTAAAACGTGATGACTTTATATAGTCTAATATTTTTCAGAGTTAATGAAGTAAAGTTAGGTTATATTAGGTCATTCAACTCATTTTTTTCCTTAAAAAATTGATAAAGTTAATATAAAATCAATTTCTCGATTTTAATTATTCGGGCTATATATACACAAAATGTATAAACATAGCGTAATATAAGAACCATTATTTGTATGCGTGCAGGTATACAGAAAAAACGATTTTGTTGAAGTATCTAAAAATTTAGCTGGATACAAGTCTAAAACTAATTTTGTTGGATCTGCATCAAAATAATTACATAGGAATTTTGAGCGCGATGAGCAATGCTGCAAAAAGTTTTGATATTGTAGCAATCAATTCAAGCATTCTACATAATTATTTTGATGGTCCAATAAAATTATTTTCAGATATCTGCGCTGAAAAAAATGCATGTAATTTTACATGGAAATTACGTGAATATGATTGAAAATTTATACTTTTCTGTAAATTTCCAATTATATTTAAGTAATTTAGATAATTTTCCAGTTATGGACATGTAATTTCCATATAAAATTACACGTATTTTTTTCAGTGTGTATCTAACTAGATTTTTAGATACTTTAATTTTTTCGTGTATAGATAAAATAAATCATTGTTACACCAAATCAACTCTTTACTGTATTAATACCATTAGCGATGAAAAAAATGATAATATAATGAAAGTCGTATGTATGTGAATAAACTTCTTTTTTCAAAGACATCCTTCTCAAACGCAAGTTTATAAAGTTTATGAATTCATTAATGTTCTTTAAATTACCGTTGTGTAAGGTACATGAAATTCTTCAAATATTAAGTTTCTTCTTTTCCCAAGTTTTCATTTCTTTACTTAGGTAAAATTTGTAGACATAAAGCTGAGCAACTTTCGTCCATTTTTCTCTCCAAAGAGACGCATCGAGTATGCCAATTTTCGTGGGCATACGTTTTTCAGACTGAATATCGAGTTCCCGCGTGACACACGTGTATTCCCGCGTTCAGGTGGTCTATCAAGAGAAAGAGAGAGAAAGGGAAGTTCACCCAGTTATCGTAAAATGCTTGCACCCTCACGAAGTATGGCGCTACGCTAACGCGCACGACGGGCAATGGACGATATTTCGTTCGGGATGGAAATGAAAAGTCCGACGTACCTACACGCGCGTGATGCGAATGATTTTTTTGAAACAGTTATTTTACTTTACGATCGGCGCTTTTTCCATGCGCGCACCAGAACCAGAACGAGTGTATTTATGAAGAGCGTATCGCAAAGAAGGGGGAGGGGGAAACAGCGGGGATGAAGAGTTGACCCAGAGCATGGTATCAGGGATGGACGGGATATTTTGGAATCCCGCTCTGTCTAGGCGCAGCTTAAAATATCACTTTCCTCAATTGCAAAAGTAAGACCCACAAGTTTCCGTAACGATTAAAGCGATAATGCGTTTAGCGTTTAACAATGTATTCGGTGATTTATTAAAGCAAAAAGAGGAGCAAATTACTTAAGTCATCTCAAAATTGTTTAAAACTTGAATTATCATAGAAAATGATACACGCATAATTCAAAAAGTTAAATATTATAGGTACTTTATTCTTTTTTCATTCTTTGTGTTTTCTATTTTTGTGTTTTAATTCTCGAAGTTGAACATCTTATTACAAGAATCATTAAATTTTGCAAGGAAAAAATTAATTTCATAATATTTTACATTTCAATTCAATTAGCATTTAATTAATTCTCAATTAAATGTTAACATTTATCGTCGAAATTTATTAATACCTAAGACTTAAAGATTAAAAGTTTCAAATTCAAGTACTGGATTACTCTTAGCCCTAAGTAGCTGGTATTAATCGATTTGTAATTAAACAGGCAGCTTAATGCATAAATCACTGCATTTTTAAGCAGATGTGTTAAGTGCTGCGTGCCGAAGATCCACCCCTGGACACTCAGCATCGTTTTACGACTCCCTCCACGTGCTCTCCTTTCCCCACTTTCAGTTCTCTCCTCAAATGAACGCTGAAAGCTGGCAAACTCTTGAGGATATAATCCCGGCTTTCCCGATTTTCCCGCTGCAGTTTGGAGAGCCGCTCGCATGAATTTATATGAAAACGCTATCCACCCCTTGCCTTCCTTCTCCGCTTCCCTTTCGTTGCATTATGCACCGTCCTTAGGCCTCTCTTCGCCATTTTAATGCGCTCGCGTTTTCAGACGATTTCCGGTGAATCTCCCTCGCTCAGATCCAGGATCTTCTCTGTATATCTTTAAATTAATTTGTTTATCTCAGCTTTTAAAATCAGACTTAAAGTTATAGAATACAGATTAAACCTGTGAAAGAGTAACATCGAAGGAGGATGTTAAAATTAAGCCATTTTTAGCCAGATGATAGAATGATTTTATATTTAAGTTAATCATGAAAATTATTTGTGTAATCTTCTAAAAACAGAAAGTATCAATTATTTATCTACCGAGTTCGTTATGAAAATCGGGATTCTATTGATTACTGAAATAGTCGTATAAAGTATTTTTTGAGCTTTGGACACTTAATATGTTTTTGCATTAAATTAATTGCATGTTGAAAGGGGGCTAGTAAATGTAAACAAATATGATTTTTTGGTTCACATAATGTAGAAGATGTCCAATTTTAATTTATCTCAAGCAAACATCGAAAAAATATAGAAAATAAGGGAGAATGTTTCAGACAAAAATTGTATGGTTTGAAAAGGAAGAAATAATGGTAAAAAATTAATTTTCAAAAAAGATTAATCTTTTAAAGTCGTATGAAGATCATCGCTATTTTTTTAAATGAAATTATATAACGATTTTACATAATGATTCCTCTAATTATTCTGTATATAAAAGTATTAAAGTATAGAATAGTCAAAAAATCAAAATAGTTTATAAGATATTTTATACTTTTTATACTTTATATTTTGACATGAAATATAAAATATCTCGTATAAAGAGTTCATTTTTTTATAATTATACCTTAACATTTTTATGCACAGAATAATGAAATGAATCGGTGTAAAAAAAGCACACAGTTTAAAAAAACTTGCTTTAAAAAAAACATGCAGTTACATATTACAAATTTAAATTAATTTTACCTTTATTTATCTCTTTTTAAACCATACAACTTTTATTTGTAATGTTTTTCTGCATCTTCTATATTTTTCAATGTTTGCTTGAGGCAATTAAAATGGTACATCGTGTACATTATGTTAACCAAAAGATTGTCTTCTCCATATTTACTACTCACTTTTTAATACATAAATATGCAATTAATTTTATTTTAAAGACATATTAAAAGTATAAACCTTAGAAAGACTTAGAAGACTCTTCACATATGACTATTTTACAAGCAATAATAAACTCCGATTTTTATTCCTTTCACTCGGTAGACAAATAATTGTTTTTTGGACAAATTTTTATTTTCTCTCTCTGTTTCTAGAAAATTCCATAGTTTCCAAAGATTATTAATGTAGATTCCGCCAATGATCCAAAAATGATCTATTTTTAATGTCCTCCTTTCTAAGATTAATAAATAAAAAATCAACAGACACACACACATGACAAATGCATTATCTGCTTTTATGCATTATCCGCTTGTCGCATGTAAGATTATAGATTTATTGATAGATGAGAGATCCAAATGATAAATGCCGCAATCAACGTAAAAATGTGGTAGCAGCTGGTTGTCGATAAGACCGAAAGGCGAATCAGATTAAAGTTCAAAAGTCGCGCCTCGAAAAAAGTACGGTGATTGGACGTAAAAGTAATTACACTTCACCGAGATGACCAGGAGAGTTAACGTAATTGAAATAAATCAGTGAGCGAGTTTTAAATTTAAAATCCCTGCTATGCGCTCACGTTCATCCTTTGTTACTGTATCTATAAATGCAAATAATTAAAGAGCAAAAACAGAAAAGTATTCGCGCATTTAGTTGAATATATAAATAAGTGTCCTTCGATCAATCATGATCGGTTCCGATTAGTTGACTCACTTGTCCTCGCGCTTTCCTTCCACTTAATTGAAATCGAACATTTGACGACGCACACAAAGAACGGTTGTGACGTTCAATTAGCACGCGTACAATGCCACTGCCGGCCGTTAGTGGCAGCGACATTGCTAATTATAAAATATTAATTAAAATCGCGTAGGGAAGAATCTGATCGCGGTTTATAAATAAGTGGCTTTCGGCGCAATGCCCTTTCGTTATAATCACGTTAAATTATTTTAATTTAACTTCTCAATTAAGTATATGCTAATTGATAAACGTTCATTAAACGTAATAATATTTCTGTCTCTAATGAAATTAAAATTGTGATGATTTTATTTCTAGCAACATAAAAGTTATACATGATATAAAGTGTCCCGTTTCTCTTTCATGTGAAAGTCATTTTCTTCCAAATCAATTTACGTATTCTGACATTCTCGTTAAAAAGAAAACTTCGGACGAAAAAGTTGTGATTAAAAAATGGACTCAATTATTCCTAAATTTGCTAATTTTTGTACAATTTCTTCCATAAGTTATTTACAGATGTTTTCACCTGAAAATAATTTATTTACGAATTTTTCCAACGTTTACTTGCAAAGTCCGCTTCAATTCTTACCCCATTGCGAAAATTCGAGTCCTTCTCAACTTTTCTTGCATCCAAATTTCCAATATCGTTTCAGCTTTTCTACTTCCCCGTAAAAATCCCGCGCTAGTCGTCGCTTTAAATGCATCAACGTAGCGGGCTCGTTCGCCAGTCACGTGTCGAAGGTGAATAACGCGATTCGGGTGCGTATAAAGGTGACAGGGCGGGAGCGGGAAGGGCAGACGGGAGAAGAAACGGTCTTTTCTCCCCACCCCTTTCACTCTTTCTCACGGGAAATACGTCGAGTATCTGAATAAATCGAAACAGCCAAAGTGATTCTCCAACTTAAATTAGTTTCCGCCTCGAACATCGAACAGGTTACGTTAGGTCAGGACGGGTCAAGTTAGGAGAATAAGCTACTTTCGCTTCTTTTTGTGTAGACGGCTAGGTGGGACGGGTAGGGGGAAGGAAAGCGAAGACTTCCGCCGCTGTAAACGGATCCCAGATGATTTCGGGCTGCCTATTCGCTCGTTTTGCCATGTCATGTACGCCATTTTTTTTCGGCGTAACGTGCCATATTGCACAGGTTGTGACCGGATACCATCGACCGTATCATTTCGAAAGGTTTTTAGAGATCAATTTTTCTTTAATAATAGAGTTTTTTGTTCCCAAATTTATTCATCGCATTTGTGACAATGAATCGATTAAATACGAATTTAGATCATTGTACAATTTCTAAAAATGTCATTTTACTGAGATTAAAAAATGTGCAAATTTCATTCCTTATAAAACAGTTTATTTAAAGATAAATTTCAGTGCTTTCAATGCTCGTTGCGAATAGATATCGAAAATCGGACTTTCCCTGGAAAATTAAACCTTCCTCTGAATCTAATCTCAAAAAAACGAATTTCCCGAACAAAAAAGATGGCGGCAGGTAAAGCGGAATAGCGTGGAACTAATCGACGCTTGAATCTCGTCGAATCCTCTCCAACATCCGCATTTCGATTTACTATTCGCGCATTTTCCTGGAGAATTCGAGAGGATGGGGAAAGGTGGAAATGCTCGTATCTTCCGTTCCTTTTTACTTCGAAAATCTTGGGATCGAAATTCCTGTCGTGCGAAAAGACGACCGGGAAATTAACGTCTAACTAAAAAAGAAGTAAACAGTGGGTGTCTTGTAAAACTTGTACTTATTGTTAATCTTTGTGACTTTTGTTAGTATCACTGTACACACATTTGTATTTATATTGAAATCCGAAACAAAATGGGTAGTGGAAGCTACGTGGACATTCCAAAAAGGAAATTGAAATACTTTGCATTGTGTCTCAGTTTAGATCGGTATTCTTAATCGGGAATGCGTGCTTCGTTTAGAAGTAGGATGCTCCATTTCCCCAGGATTTATCGAGTCGTGACAAATCTTTTTTGTGTGAACTATTAATTTGTTAAAAAATTTAATTCTCCGTCTGCAATCATATTATACTTCCTCTATCGGCAATCGGCACTGTTAGGTATCAAATGAGCAATGGTAACCCAATCTCTTGAGTTAAAAAAAATAACATTTTGTTATTTTTAACCTCCATTTGTATCAAAATACAAGTCAATTCATTTCTGTGGTTAATTTTAAAAAACAATGTCCAATTAACGTATGCATTTAATAAATAATAAATTTGAATTAAATTTAATACATTTGAGTTAAATTGTTCAACTCTCCATTCTTTTAGTTAAATTAAATATATTGAATAAGAGCAATGGCCTATAGAAACGATTAAAAATGACTCAAATTGAGTATAAATTGATATTATAAATTTAATAGTAGTGGTCTTTTTTGTTTAATACAAGTTTTTTTTACTCTCCTGGACTGTCAAATAATGTGGAAAAATTCATCATTGCTTTTCAACATTCTATTACATTGTCAAATAGATCATAATATATTTTAAAAGGGAGAAACTCCGCCCTCCTCTCTTTATTTCGGAGAAATCTGATAGTGAAATTTCGCTAGTGTCAAAAAAGACCCAGATTGTAGACAGAGGATTCATTAAAGTATTTTAAGCTTATACACATGTCTATTTCATTGTGTTATATAAAATGTATTACATTGTCATAACGTAACACGTGCCAGATAATGCGATACAAGACAAGACATAACTGTAGTTTGCATAAAGCGCAGAACGTTAACAAATTTTTCCGCGCGGTGGCACTTGAAAAAGAGAAACTCCGCGAAATATCTTCAACGTATCAGAGAAGAAGTGTACACTTTTATTCAAGCGTACATTTCTATAGATCGTGTTGGATTTGTCGTAAAGTTTGAAAATGGATTCACCGCGAAGTCCATTACAAGATCACGGAACAAGAGGTACGTCATTACCCATGCAAAACTCAAACTGATAACTATCTGCTCGAGGTATGGCTACTTGAAGAAGAAATTCATTGACTTTGTAATACACTGAAAATATACATTTCACGCGTCATTAGAGTTGTCCCAAAGTCTAACGCGAGCGTGAAATATGAAACATACTTATTTTAACTTGCGAAAAAGCCGTGCAAACTTTTTTTACAAGGGTTTTAGCTTTTTTTTTAGCCACTTTGGTGTAAGTACGAGCGTAGACAATATAGTCGTCTTTCCGCAAGTTTTGTTTTCGTGAAATTAGTTTCCCTCTCAGACTTGTCTAGTCAGAGTAGAAAGAAAGGAAGTGTAGTTTTCCGTTTTAATAACTTATACAGTACGCATTGATTACTCTCTTTTTTATTTCTTTACTTTTATTTTTGACATATTTTGCTTATATTTTTTTTGTTTGATATCTTTTTGTATGCACTCTCTAAATTTCTTGGAATGAAATCTCATTCCAAAAGAGTTAAAATACTACCACTATTGAAAAAGAATTTTGCAATCTTGAATAAGAGTAGCAGATCTTCACTCTTTTTTTTGAATGAGAGTTCATACTTTTAGAATGAGATTCACTCTAAAAGAGGAGTACAATTTTTTTCCTTTGGAATAAATCTCATTCCAAAAAAGAGTAAAAATCTTCACTCTTATTCAAGAGTCCAAATTTTTGACTATTTTTTAATAGTGACAGTATTTTAATTCTTTTGGAGTGAGATTTCAAGAAATTTAGAAAGGGGCATATTCTTTTCAATTTATATATTATTATCTATTATTATTATAGCGTGCTCCTTGTATAACCTTAGGTTTGTTCTTAGAGAGCTTGCCCAAAGATAATAAACTTATCTCTTTCTTCTTCTCTTTCTCTCTTTATTTTTTATTTGCAATGGCCACGAGAAATTGTGATAAGGAGCATATGGGGACAACACGAGAAAAAAAACAATGACCGAACCGAGACATAGTAAAGTTGCAGAGATTGTCATTATCATATTAAATAAAAACGAAACGTTCAAACATTTAAACGTTCCGCAGATCGTACATACATAGGTAAATACGTGAAACGAGACCAGGGAAATAAAAATGACATGCCTGCCATTTTAATGCGCCGGACAAACGCCGGCTACCGGTTGCTATCGCGAAAAAGTTGGCGAATTAATACGATTATACGTACAAATAAAGAATGCATGGACGTCATTGCTGAAAGCATCGTTCGGAGCGCTCGACTGCTCGGGAAATCAGTTTCCAAACCGACGGGATGGCCGAAGCGCGCCAAAGCGGAAGTGTGCGAAGCGCGCGCATAGGACGAATGCAATTATGCGCGATGCGAGGGGGAAAATACGGGCGCGTTCGTGTTTATAATTTTCTTTGAGGCGGCAAATTCCATTCGCGTAGCTTCCACTTTGAATGCACCACGACGACGCATGCATTTAAACGAGGTAGTTAATCTTTATTCGGCGTTTTCGCGAACGGATTAAATCAGTTGAAAAGCCGCAAAAATGCCAATTGGAAAAGAGCGAGTTGCATTTAGCATCTGAAGAAAACACAGTCTATAGATCAAATAGATGAGGGGGAGGAGGAGAGGGAGATGAGAAGATCGCGAAACACTCTTTTCTCGCGGGTGTTCCGCAAGCGGATTCCACGAGAACCGATTCACAAGTTGGCCCTTGGATTAATTAATTAATTAGCGGAGTAAAAGCCGTGCTTTTAAGAAAAGAACGCGCGCACTTTTAAACCCGTGGAGGATTTCTTTGACCATGCAATGTTTATTTAATAGCGAGTATGAATAGTAATTCAAATTAATGTAACTGCGTGAAAAATTTTAATTATAATCTCTCTTTTAAAACTTCCAGAATAATTATCGCGTACTGGTTGTAATTCAATTTAATTTAACTTAATCGCCTCGTAATGGTGCCGTAATGAAATTAAATGCAAATTGGCGAAGCTTCGCAGGAGGCTCTTTAATGAATTTATTTTATAAAATGTATTGAAGCTACATATATATATATGTGTATATATATATATATCCCGACCCTGTAATGAATTTGGCAACAGCATGAAACAATATTAATTGGGAGGATTGTTTATCTCCTTTGTATTTTTTGTTATCTAAAAAAAATACAAAGGACAATTTTGCAAAATTATGTTGAAATACATATATTAGTATCTACGAATATTTCATGAACATTTAGTTTAAGAAACTTATTCGTTATCAAATAAAGTCGTTTTATTAGTAATACAATTATATGAATCAATGTAGATATAATTTATCAGATAAAATTATACAGAAAGACCGATTTTACTAAAGTACCTAAATTTAACTATATATAGATACAGATTTGAAAATAATTGTGATTATTACGTAATAATTATATAAATAATTACGTAAAAGTCTCAAGCATGATGAGCAAGGTTGTAGAAAATTTTAACATCCTAGTAATCAGTTCGAGCGTCCTGCATAATTAATTTGATGTTTTCAACAAAATTATTTTCAGATCTGTATTTAGCTCATTTTTTAGATGCTACTTCAGCAAAACCGTCCTTTTCGTGTAAGTATTCATTATTTATTCGACAGAATTTTGAAGTGCTCATTTATTTACGTATATAT
This sequence comes from Mycetomoellerius zeteki, assembly GCF_001594055.1. Classification (NCBI taxonomy): domain Eukaryota; kingdom Metazoa; phylum Arthropoda; class Insecta; order Hymenoptera; family Formicidae; genus Mycetomoellerius; species Mycetomoellerius zeteki. The sequence goes on along the minus strand of NW_017257841.1, from coordinate 1,553,474 downwards.
TAAAATAATAGTAAATGCATTGAAAGAGATGTTTATCTGATCTGAAAGAAATGATATTTACTTTGATTTAATAAAATATTTTGATAAAAAATGACGTAAGATAATCTTCTTGTCTTTGGAGAGATCGAGACTGGTGGTTGAATAATGATTTTTAGAGGACAGTAAATGTAAGATTTTGGAACTATGTACGTTACAATATCCCTTAAGTATTAAAAAAATATTAGTTTTGAATTTATCGTCGTATAAATAAGTTAGGTATTTAATTTTAAAGTTGCGATAATGTGACAATTAGCTCTGTACTCGGGAGAGTTAATTGTCTTACGTTTCAGGATTGACAATAACATATTTTATATAGATAAAACATACAAAAAATACAGTTTTCATTTTAATGTTAGTTTTATATTTCAAAATTTAATAGTATTGATACAAAAAAAATAGTTATTTTAATCACAAAATATATAAATTGTTTTCGTACTGTGGTTTATTAAAAAATGACAAGACATAAATATCTATATAAAATATTATATTTGTAAACATATGCTCTAAAAACGTGTCGATCTAAAAAGATAAAATTGACTATCATGTTATCTCGGGTCATTTTGTAATAAAAGAGATTGTATTCACAAACTTCATTACAATAATAATTAAGTAACTACAATAAAAATTATCTGTGACGTACAATTTTCTATCATTACAGGGAAATTGCGATAGGCAATGCCAAAAACTAATAAAAAAAACAACAAAAGGAGACAAAAAAATTTACTCATCAATTTTATTTTCTTAAAAGTCGTTGTAAATAAATACGCGACGCTTTTGACACAAAAAAAAGAATGCTCTGCCATATACTAATCAAGTTATTTGATAATCAATCCGTATGATTGATCCGTAATCGGTCTTTACATTAATAAAACTCGTAAAGAACGCTAATTTTATTTATAAAATTTAACACCTATTTATCTTGCTTTAGATTATTTACTTAATTGCAATTATAAATGTTAAAACAATAATGTTAAATTAATAATGTTATAAATGTTCAAGTTAACGCAAATTAATGAGATTTTCCGAAACACGTTAAATAAATTCTTCAGAATTTCGAGTAGGTATTCATATTTCTTCCGCGCGCCTCAAAGAATTTTATTATTCAACAACAGGAAGAAAAGTACGTGTCATAAGTCGGAAAAAAATAGTAATTAACTAAATGGATTTTTGAGAAGCGTAGCAAATTGCGACGTGGCGAAAGTAACGTAACATTACTGGAGTGATTTCAAGGAGCCGAAGAAGTCATATTTCATGCAACTCGCCCCTGACACTCCCTGACTGCATATCGATAGTCCATTCGACGATGTCTCGTGTGATTAGAAAACTTCGATTGCCAGATTACGCGGAGCGGCGAGATTTACGGAGTCTACCGGGTGGTTTTATTGATACCGACACGTCGGAAAACTTAAAGTATGTCCGTGTCAAGGTACACCCGCCGTTACCATCATCGCCAACTTTCCCTTCTCTCGCCTTCTCTCGTTAAGTACGGCTGGGTTTCCCATCTGAATTGCTATTCGATTTACGTTTTCACTTCTTGACGAAACGATAAAGCCGATTTCAGAATTTTCAGGCGTGCCCTGTTTCACATATGCGATTGCTCTGTGGCACGGTTGCGGCGGCGGCAGCGTACACGTACGACTTCTGTATTGAATTACACAGTACAGTGGAACCTCCATTAATCGAACCTCCATTATCCGAATATTCTATTATCTGAACGCTCTACCATTCGAGAATCTTCTATTATGCGAACAGAATATTTCCTTATTATTTCGCGCATTGTTTACTTTATCAAGATGAAACGTGCACCCTTATTTCGGAACATTTGAAATGTTGAATAAAAGCCTGAGGCACGAAGATAATACAATTTTATGGAGCTAAATATATATGAGATTGTTTGTGACTTAGCAGAAGTAAGAGATGCATAAACATATAAATAAACTATCAAATTCCACTGGTCTTCTTTCTAAAATAAACCAAATCCGTTGTCAGAAAGGACTAATTGGTCTATTATCCGAAAATTCGCTTATCTGCGAACATTTGTGTCTCCTATTAGTTTGGATGATGGGAATTCCATTGTGTATCGCGAATGTGTATATATACAATTGTAATTATGGTCTCGTGCGCAAATACTCGTTTGACTCGTAAGATAAATGTGCAAATATAATTTCTATAGAGAGTACGAAAATAAATGTATGAAATTAATATTTCTCGCAATTTTAGAGATATAATATTTTTCCTAATGCAAAAAGAAGCAGTTGCTTTAATACTTAAGATCAATTTGTAAAATTTTCCAAATAAAAAGTGAAATAATTATTTTGTACTGTAAATAATATTTCCTTCTTCACCTTTATCATTATTAATTTTATATAAAAAGATACATAAACGTAAAGTATTATAAGATAAATAGATAATAAATACCTATAAAATTTCCGCAAGAATTAAACAAATCTAAAAGATTTTTTATTTCTTTAATGGTTCGTCAAAATATTAATATTAATCAAAGTTTAAAACTTTATTTTTATACCTATTATATGTTCGAAGAAAAGTTATCATATTTATACTATGAACGATTTAATGATAAATGTATTTTTTTCGTTCTCGGATATAATTTTTCGGACTTGTTTGGTTTTTGAGAAAAATCCTTTATATTTATATCGCTGTAATGAAATTTCATATATAAATTGGCCCACAATTTAATGAGGTTTTGTTAAAGTGATAATTACATTCTACAAATATTCATTATAATGGAACTATGCTGTTATAATATAACAATAGAACGATCTGTGCTTTCAATAATAAATCGAATAAGAAATTGTGTTAAAATTCAATTATTATATTTTACCTTTGATATTATGAATTAAAAACAGATAATAGTTTAAACTAAAATTGCAATTAATCGCAAATTTTACGGAAAAATCCTAACTTGCTATTTCTGACGTTTAATCGACATCGTGAAATGCAACAAAATTAAAGTAACGCCCTTTTTACATCAATTACTCGTTAATAATGAGAAATATAATAACATAATAATCGAATAGATCTCAATGGTCATCATCGAAACCCCTAAAGTGCAACTCGTTGTGCAGTTCGCAACGCAACCACCGAAATACGTTCCCAACAGAGCACTCGCTTCGACTACACATTTCACTTGAAAGTAACGTTCGCTCGGCACTGCAATTTACCATTTGAGACAGTAGTATGTAAATGCGTCCCGACGGCAGTTCTTATTTCTGATTTATTAGAAAAACGAGTTAAATATGTGGTTTATTATGAATTTTTTTACAATAAAAGAGCGCTGCTCATTTAGGTATAGACATGTAGGTATACGCTGTGTATTTTCAAAATGTAACAAATCTATCGATTTTATTAAAAAAATAGATTAACCTTGTATATATATATATATATATTAAGGTAATTGCCGAAATCGCACCATTTTTCACATAAAAGCTTATAACTCAGAAATATATAAAGAATTTCTTAAGTTTTTTACAGTTTTCCTTTCTTATGTAATTTTTTGTTAATAATGTTTTTTGCATTATAATGTTTTAAATGAATATTTTTAACAAACCTGCAAATAATGCGATTTAGGAAAACTTGTCATCTAAAAAATTTTTAAATTACATAAGGAAAGGAAAAGATTGTATTTTAGTATATTGTTAAAAACTTAAGAATACTCTTCATAATTTGACACATGTCGTAATTTCAGGCGATAATTTGAGGAATTTCTATGTGAGCTAAAATAAACATTTTGCAGGTTTACAATATATATTTTTATATAATAATAAATGGAATAAAAAAATGTAAAAAAATGTAAGAATATTAGGCAATGTGCAATTTAAAAGATTACATTGTGATGTCATTTAGAAGAATATGTCTTGGTGCGATTTCGAAAATTAAAGCATTTTGTAAAGGTTTATTTATTTAACCTACAGACAAAAACGTAAACAAAACTGTAATCCTATTAATCTAATTCTAACAATATTCTAATCACGACAAATTATCAAAACATAGACTATTTAATTTACATTTTCTGCAATTTTGCTATGAAATATCTCAAAAAATAATATCGCTATTACGATTTATATAAATCGCTATTTCTTATTTATATAAATAACAAGACTCTTATTGCACTTTATGTCACGAGTGTAACAAAATAGCATTGGAGTACCATGTAGTTCTCAAATAACCTATAAAAAAAATATATAAGCACAATAATTAAATTTTTAGGGGAGATAGTGCGATTTAAGAGCAGATGCGATTTCAGCAACTTTACTCTATGATATAAAATGACACAATATTACAGTTTACTTATTTTTATTAAAAACTGTTCTATTGTTAACAACTTATTAATTACTGCATGTTTGTTTTATGGTATTTAAAATTTGGAGAAGTTAACTTTAGTAGAAGGTAATTATAAGAAATTGTATTCGTATGATTTTATAATTATATAGATATACTAAAAATATGAAAAATTTCATAGAAATTTGTAATGAAAAATAAAAGAGAAGAAATTGTCCGATGATGAGTTTATTTTTAAAATTATGTAAAATAAATTTCAAGAATTTTGTTAACATGCAAATGTCATAAAGATCCTAAAGATCATGCTGCATTTAGTTCTAAAAGTGGTATTTTTATCTTAGATCTTTCTATCATGAGAGAGAAATGATTAATTGCAGACATGGAACATTGAGTGTCTCTTTATATATAATACTAAATATACATATATATATATATAATTATGTTTGTGTTCACCTTATTATTTATAATTATTTTCACCGGATACTATATGAGAATTGATTTATTTAAGAAGAATTCTTATACTATATCTAGCGTTTGATGAAAATATTTAAGTTTTGAATGTTATTTATCTGCCATACAAATAAGAACTATATGATAGGAAAGATATCAAATGACATCAATTTAACGATATCTTGCTAATATAAAATCATTAAATTAGATTCTTTAGTGAAATTAAGAGATCGTGGTATTAAAAAAATCGACTTTCTCTAATTTGAATGCACATTTAAAAATATCATATCGATATCGGAAATAACTATGGTAATCAGATCAATCATGACGATATTTCTACATGAGCATACAACTCAAGCGAAGTTGTTTTTTAAATAAGCAGCGCTCTCTCTCTCTCTCTCATATCTTTATTTACTAGGATGTATTGCTGTCCAGTTTGCTATTCGTAGTGAATGTAGGTTTTCCGCTTGGCTTGGCGTTGATTTTAAACGAGTATAGATATTTACGCAGGACATGCTCTCCAGCTTGCGACAAATAACTCGAGCACTTCCTCTTGCTTTCCCTCTCTGGAACATGGCACTCACGGAGACAACCCAACCGAGTAACCCGCGCACTTGACTTACCTTCCCTACTGGCGACGCGTAAAACAGCCTTTACGACGGGCGCGTACAAACATCGTTCTCGTCCTCTCAGTGGATAACGCCAAGGCGGTTCGTCATTGTCCCTTAAAGGAGCCGCGTGCGCAGCTCGTTAAGGACAAAATTCTCCGGCTTATCACCGCCAGGGGCAGAAGGAGGGGGTGAGGGAGTTTAACTAATTAACCGAGGAAAGGACAGGCCTCGCGGGTATTTCGCTGTAATTAGCGACGAAATGCACGCCCGTAATGACATTTGCGAGGGAACATCTAGCTTCTTTCCCTCTCCCTCACCAGCGCGTGTCTTCTTATACAATTTTCAAAAGTCACGTCGCGGTCGTTCCTCTCTGCCTTTTCATTGTACAACGATCTTGCTAAGAACGATGCGCACAATAACAATTCTGTATCGCGGAATTAAAGATCCTTATTGCAAAAAAAGTCGCAGTATTTTATATTTTTAAGATGATATTGCCTAAATTGATTTTTGAAAAATACAATTTTGCCCTGAATTTTCCAAGAGTATGGAATTATATATCTAAATAACCGTATATCTTTTTATTTTACAGATACAGGAAGTTTAATGAAATTTAGTTATCTTTGCACTTTATATATAAATAGATACATATGTTGTGATCTTTATAGATACCTTGCTCTTTTATATATAAATATCTGTAAAGACAATATATATGTATCTATTTAAAATCATATGTATATTATATGACAATATTATATGTATATAAATCTGTAAAGATGACAATATCGTATTTATCTATTTAAAACCGTATATATTATGAGAAAAATAAGAAAGAGGAAATATATATATAAAATAAATTTAGAAAACTACACAAGCATATAAAACAATATAATATTGTCAATATTCTCATCATTATTTAAACAATGCAATTTGTAAAAGAAAATCGTAAGAATCTTACTTTCATATTTGTAGAGTTCGTGATTTAGCTGATTTTATATATATATATAAACAAGCCACAAATATATGAATTGTGAGTTTTTACTTCTTTAATTATCTGAACATATCATGTTTTCATCAGAATTAATAAAGTACAATGTTTAATTACCGAGAAATAAGGAGGTGCATCTTTAGGAGACTTGTCAGTATCGGCTTTTCTCTCTTTTCTCCGATTTTCCTCTATATAATATATTGATTTTCCTCTTTTTTTTTTGCGAAATTAAGTGTCATTTCGTTCCTCTCTTCTTTGTAATTATCTTCTTAATTGATTGGTATTAAAGTATGTTTAGCAATTACTAGCTTCATAAAACTTACAATAAGAACGTTTATAAAATATTAAGAATGTTTATAAAATATTATCTCATAAAAGATATATGTTGTTTTTTTTATTGTCGGTATTGTCAACTGTAAAATTATTAGTTGTGTTTAAAATTCTTTATTTTTGCGGTCTAGCAAAAGTTATTTCCAGTCATAATTCAAATATTCAAGTATATTGTCACTTTTATTATTCGACTTCGTTTGTTTTCCTCTTTACGATTATAAACTGCAGAACTTTTTAACGATCTGGTCGATAGTGGATGATAGCTTTTTTTTCGCAGTCATTCCCGCGCTGTAGGGACAAAATCCCATTTCCGTCCATCAATTTTACTACGATTTTTATAATTTTCACCATTTTTATCTCTTGAGCATCTCGAACATTTGACACTGCATGATCAAAGGACTTCACTAAAAATGAACCCTCGACGTTGTTTATGCTCGTCGATAATTTCCGGCGACGCGCGACTGCGTAAATTGCGCGCATGCATGAGCCGTGAGTTCACGCAATTCAGGCAAAATGTTATATTTGTCGTTAAAGCGTTAATATGCGTATATAAGCGTGATGCGACGCAGCGCAAGCATTACGCTGGCAAATGCACCATTGATCACGACGCGATCGATACTGAAACTCGATATTATCGTGCGATTTAATTGTGCCGCCGCGTAATTATCTCGACGACAACAATAACAATAACAGCACGGGCGTGAAAAGTTTGGCAATTTGCGCGTCGTCCACGAGCGATAATGCAGAAAGCTCGCCCGAAGCGACACATATTCAGGAGTTTCGCGTTTCTCGATAATCTCGATATTTTTTTTTCGCGATGAACGATGTAGACTATATTTTTCTAAGAAGAGGCACGTCCATCCGAGTCAAACATGACGGAGCAATCTACAGCCAGCTAAGATTTCAATTTCACAGTTATTATTCGGAAAATTGAGCACGTAAGATTGACGTGGAGATGGAAAAATAATTTCTATACCAAACTATTTTCTCAAACAGAATTGAAGATTTCCTTATTTGTATTTTAATAACATTTGTTAAGACACGCTAGACGGTTTATGTTGAAAAGTAATTAAAAGCTGCCAGGATTTAACTCTCCGTCTGCAATCATATTTTTAGTATTTTTATTCTCTCCGTCCAGCTCAAGTTTTTTTTACTATTCTAGGCTTTCAAAAAATGTGGAAAAATTCAGAGTTACTTTTCAACATCTTTATCAAATAATTTTTTAACAAGATATTTTAGAAGGAGGAAAACCAGATTCCGCTTTCCCGTTATTTTGGAGTGTAAAATTTCGCTAAAAGAAAAGATTGCAGACGGAGCGTTAAAACTGATATGCAAGGTATTATATAAACCCTTTGCATTCTTAAGTTGAGTGTGACTCGACATCAATTTTATTCGCACGAGCTCCTATGTCGAGTTACACTTAACATTTTAAAATTGCCAGTTAAATATGTATTATATTTTCGAAAAAAATTTGGAGTACAAAGGGTTAACTTTCGAATAATATTAATTAACGAAATATATACAAATGTTATTCTAAATTTTTTTCTACTTACTCGCATAAACTACTTCGTAAGCATCTGCGCAATACTCCAAATACTTTTTGATATACGCCGCAACACATTTTATCGTAGAACGTCAGACACGTCCCAAACGTCTAGATAGTTGCGGATAGTCCGATGGGAGGATCTACGAAGGATCTACAAATGGGGTCACCGAGAAGTTCAAGTGTTACGTTAGAAATTTGTGAGGCGGGCCGGGGACTATGTGACGATAATTTTTCGAGCGCGGATCGCACGAGGGAGTACGAAATCAAAGAGTAGATAGTAACTCGCGACGATTCGCAGAATAAGTCAAGAAACGAGGCGAATCCGTAATGAAGCCGCAGAGGGAGAAGGGGGGGGGGAGGATATGCATTATTCACGCGCGGGCCCAAAGTGTTTGTATTTTAAAGTGACGCGCGCGCACATTAATATTGTATAACGCGAAAGTAGCTCGATGCATCGCGCAAAGTCGATTCGAATTCCGAACTTTGCCGTAGCATCGATATTATTCCTTGCTTACTAATGCGACTCGCCTAGGGAACCTTGTCGGATAATACAAAGTGATGGAAAATTAAATAACGAACTTTCTAGTCCAGCGACACATTTTGAACTTCTTATCCTTTTATCCCGTAGGAGTTCTCGACCTAATTTCGTGCCGATAACCGTTTCGATTTAAAAGACGTGTACGATTGACGTCGCGAAAATTTACGCCATTGGCAACGCGATTACTTCTGGCGAGACAACATCGAGTTTCATGACAAGTTGAGGATGAAAGAGCAAGTGAACCTGCAAAGCGCAGGTTAATTTTGTCACACAGACAAAAAAAGAAATACATTATGACACTATTTTTTCAGAGAACGCCTAATACATATTAAATTTCATATAATAAAATTCGTAGTACTTTGTAATATTATCTAAAATGTTATTATCACTGAGTAATACAATATTGTTATTGTATTACGATGTGTAAATTTTACGTACAAGGAAATAGATCACTCTTAATTAATGGGTATAATTTTTTCATATAACATATAACACTTCTTAAATGATAGACCATTTATAATCTAAATTTCTATAAACGTAAATTACCTAATTATTAAATATAACAAATAAATAATATTTCCTAAAACAAACATATAAATAAAATATGATAATTAAGCTAATAGAAAACGAGCGCGGTAAGTAGTGTGCGAATTTGATTGAAATTAAGAGATCTATTCCGTAACTCTTAATGCTACAGTTACAGAATAGGCTCCTAAATATATTTAATAATTACATAACCGTAAAATAACATTTTGGTTATGGTAATTTACGTTTATAGAAGTTTAGATATAAATAGTCTATCATTTAAAAAGTGTTATATGTTATATGACATTTGAGCCATCTTCAAAATTACGTAAAATTAAGATCATTTCTTTAAACCTGGAAATTGCACGAAGGAATTAGATTTAGTTTTACCTGATTTTGCTAAAAATGACTTAAATGTGAGCTGAAACATTATTCTGCCGTTATATGTAATTATTAAATATACTTAATTTCAAAGAAATTGATGCACTCGTCTACTATTAGCCCAGTTGTCATATCTCATCTAATTATTAATTTAAAAGGGAAGAAAGAATAAGCATACTATCAAATTCAATTTTGAAATGCTATGAAGTAGATATGCAGTTTAATGTCTCCTCAAAATAATTCCAATAAAATATATAATAGCATAAAATTGCTTAAAAAATTAACATCATTTATAATGTATCTGTTAATATTGACCACTAGAAAGTTCGAACTGATATATAACGAACAAAATTTTTAAATAAACTAATAAAGAAAGATCAAGAACAAACAAAAATAAGATCATAAGTATTATAATTTATTATGACATCAAAATTCATCACAAAAATTATTATTGAAACAATATCTAATATATGGAACGTTTCGATTTAATTCAGTCTTCTTCAGTCACTTAAAAATTACAAATAGAAAACGATAAAAAGTAATTTAAAACAATAATTGAATGTTAGAAAAATTTTTATGCGCTTGTCTTATCTTTAGCATTTAGCATGGAAGATTGAATCTCCTAATGATCACTGCAGGCATATTTTAGCGTTCACTTATACATCAAATTTATATTTCGACAGTATTCTAGGGCTATAAACTGTATTTCTTTCCACGTTTACATGACTTCACGTTCAACATCTTGTAGCAAACTTGGAAGGGAATCTGGGGACGCATCATTTAACGATGTTCGATAAGAATTAACTGTCGTGAACTCGAGTTGAACGTCGGCAAGTTTCAGTCGAACGGGCATTCCCCGTGCGGGAGCGGACTTAATATTTAAAAATAGCGCGCAATTTAGCGGAAGCGTGCCGGCGTGGCTCGATTGGCCCGCCGAGATTTTGGTAGGGCCAAGCGATCGGAAGGCAACCACAGTGCAGATACGTGATTGGCTGATTGGCTGGCCGATTTCTAAGTCCGGGCACGCCACGCAACGCGACTCTAACTCAACAACGAGAACGCTCGCCTCCTGACTGGAATTTTTTCCATGTAATTACGTACGCTCGCCCGCCCCCCATGGACCACCCAACTAAATTCTAACCCTATCGATTCGACCCACCGACGACCCCGAATATTTTTTACGTTGTATCGCAGAGTTCACTGCGAGGTAGACGTGCGGAATACGTATTGTCTGTTTTGTGAAATTTGAAGTGCTAACCATGAATCCGGAAATACTCATCACTTCGTTTTTTTTAATTCTATAAAGCTGTCGTTTGAATGATATTGTATTGCTATCGATATGTAAATTTTATATACATACAAGGAAATAGATCACTCTTAATTAATGTAACACAAATTTTTCACAGTTTTTCATGACAAAATATTTATAATCTAGACGTTTATTAACACAAATAATCTAATTATTAACTTGAAAGGAAAGAAAGAATAAGTACATTATCAATTCAATCTTGAGATGATATGAAACAGTATGAAATCCAATTATGCGTAGTATCTCCTCATATACTTAAAAAATGTATCAATGAATTATAACTACATTAAGTCGGACATTAAGTCGGACATTGATTAACGATCATTCATTGGACCAAAAATGAACAAAATTCTTTTCATTGTGGATGTTCAAAGAGTATTCGTACAGTTGAGAAATTTAGCTTCTAAAATCAGGAATACATGCGAAACTCGTTTGTTTATGTTAGAACAGAATTTATTGTATAAAATTGTATAAAATTTATTGTATAAAATTGTTAATTAATGTTTATTTTCTACAAATAAGACTTTTAATTTTTTAAATAAATTTCCTTATACGAATACTTTTTGCACTCACTGTATACTTATGTATGAGTATATATATACATACATACTATGTTATTGCATAAAAAATTGCAGCAGCGTGCAATATATTAAAAGCACTTATTGGTTTTTAATTAATAAATTACATCGTCCAATCAATATTAATATTTTCCGAGAGAACATGGGATAATTAATTAAAAATTTATTTTTCCTAAACGGAGAGAATGAGGGTTGGACTATGGACAGCGCATAGAATGTAGATAATGGGATTAATCATATAGAGATTGCCTTCCTTTCTCCAATGTATAAAGTTTTCAGAGATCAATCATTCAGAAAATAAAATGCGTCGTTTCTGATTACATGAAATTTGCGTTAATTAAAAATACGTGAATACTTATCGACATTGAAGTCTCTAATTCTTGCGATTTCTTGTAACGTGATGTAAATGATCACGCTGTTGTATAGTAATTAAATTGTTTAAACATCCCCTAATTTATATTCGATTTTACCGTCGTGTCGCATGTTCTATGTCGTCACCTCTGCCAGATAGTAACAAGAGTATAAGGTCGCGGGATGCGACCTTCGCGATTGTCGGGTCACCAGGGGTTGGTGGGCCCAGCGGCACGCGTGTAAATTCGCGGATCGCCCTGCGTGCAGCAGCTTGGCTGCCCTGGAATGCGAGGGGCGGTGGCGACCGAGGGGACAGGAGGTGCGGAGGTGGCTACAAATTGCAACCATTACTCTTGCAGTCGCGCACCGCTCCCCCGATCCACCGCTCCGCGGCATCGCGGCCGCGCGGGGCGCGCGCTTCTCGTTGCGAACGGCGGCGTCCGACTATTGTGTATGAAATGATTATGGTGGCGCGGTATGAGGTCGCGGGGTCGCGCGAAGCCGTACGTCACTTAGATTGGCCCGTTGGCAGTTACAAAAGGCGGGTGGCGCGCGCGGACGACGCGATTATGCGCTGCAACGACGGCGTCGATGTCGGAAGCTGGGGCGCGTTCTCTTTCGTGGGCCGTTGTCTCGCGACGGCTGTCGTCGGGAGATCGTTTGAATTTATGACCGCGCTCGCGTTTTCGCGTTACTCTTTGCCGAAGTAGGATTAGATAGAGCGGCATCTGCTGCATGCAACAATGGAAAACGCCGTGCACGATTTTCAACGTTATCGTTGAAGTGAAGTTGACGGCGTATTTCGTTGCTTTCTTTATATTGTACACTGTACAGGATGATCGTGTCAATGAAATATTGCACTCTCCTTTCATATATTCGTTGGTAACGTATGACCGCAACGAGGAAAATCTTTTTGTCTTTGTATCGCAGCATTTAAATAATTAAATACGCTGGGAATGGAGATTAGCTCTACAAAAGAGATTTATTTTTTAAACAAATACACACATTGATTCGCATTCAATATGCGATTATATTTTTTTAATATATAGCTATTTGTTCCTCTACATATTAATAAATAAATTTATTCGATATATGAAAAACGGATAATTTTAACAAGAGTTATATTATTTAAATCAAAACTAAGTAACGTATGAGATAAGTATTAGTAGAGGTTTTTATAATACGTAAATTAGTCAAAGTAAAATTAGATTCAAAGAAAACATATCAATATCTAAATAGTGACAATACGATTCTTGCTGTAGTAAATTTTAACTTCAAAACGAAGTAAAAAGAATCAGCTCAGTTCCTTTTTGATCCTTTTGCATAAAATTATCCTTTTCAGCAATTTGCTTAACATGTCATGAAATTTAAACGCAAATGAAGAGAAGTAAAATATTTTTGAACCACACACTACACGTTTTAAAAAGTGCAAGTTAAATCCGAAAATTTCCCGATTCTCTATTTCCGAAATTCACTGACCTTTTTTATTTTTATATATGTAGGACAACGATTAAAAATAGATTTGGTTTCAATCGATTTGGATTTTTTCATAAATAATTAATTCCACAGAAGGATATTTTTTGCACGAATTCGCTTAAAATATGCAATTACATCTTTTTTAATTTTATTATATTTTTACGTTATTATATTTATTTATTTTTCTTATATCGATCGGACATCAATACTATAATAATCTTATTTATATTTTTATATTTGTGCGTAATGTAGCAATCTTTAATTTATTATTGAAATATATATATATTTTTAAATTTTCTTGTTTATTTTTATTGAAAGTTTTGAGTATAATGATGAGAATTCTAATGAGCTAATAAAGACACATAAATTATGATGGAGGAATTAACTTGCTATGATTATATGCAAAAAAGATGCACGATATATCACACGGTACAAATGCTATAATTAGCACGCCATCCCTTACGCAGTGCAGCAGCGCGGCGCCATTGAGAGCGGCCGGCGCATTCAAGCCCGCCGTATTGAACGCCGGCCACATTTCGAGTCGGTATTTCAACAGAAATGCGGAGTCCTTTTACATTGCATCGCACCGTCCAGTCAATCCGTCTGCGGACGTCGTGACGCCCCCTCTTGCCTTCATCCCCGAAAAAGGAAGGGAGGTACGGCTGAAGGCTCGCACAAAGCCGGGCTTGCTTAATAAGTGCTTACCCCTTTTTCGCGTTTCAGAGATCGCCCTTCTCTACCGTGCCGTACAACGGGGTAAACAAAAGAACTTCCGCCGACAAAGGGCCCACCAAGATTAGCCCCCGCGGGCCCTTTCGCGGCAACCAGCGCGAATTCGCGAATTCCTTTTTTTCGACCGCGGGATTAGCGGGATTAAAAGAGAACTCGCTAACGCCACCGCCGACGCTGTTATTTATCAGTTCTTTCATTAGGATGCGGAGAAGTTGTCGGCCACGTTATTGTCGGAATGTCAATTATCTCGACTACGTATCGCTTTAATTACTATGCAGTATACGCAGAACAGCTCAACGTGTTGATATGCTTTGAAAATCTTCATCTAAAACTCACAGAGAGATGATGGGAAAATTACAACTCGGCTAACTTGTAATCATAAAAAGAAGAAACAGCAAAATGTAACGAAACATTGTTCAATAGATAAGAAATATATAAAAAGGATATTTTCTATGAGGAGCTAAAACATATTGCGGCAGAAACGTTATGAAGAGACGGAGAGAAATGAAATGTTGGTAAGATGGAAGGTAATCGTAAAAAGTTGTGAAAGGGAAATATGGAAGGTATAAACGATAAAGAATGAAAAAAATGATAATGCTTACAGGAAAAATGTGTCAGGTCTGCGACGCTAATGATGAATACATGTTAAGAAGAAATAAGGATAGAAAGCGATTTTTATTGTACATTTCCTGGGACGCGTGTGTGGAAATAACGCACGAGACGACGTTGAGAATTATCTACATGAAACTGAAAAACGTCGGAAAAATTACTCCCCACGGTAATTCCATTAACCCTCTTGAGGAGAGGTTAAACAGAATAAAGGAGTAAAATATTTGCTGGATAATTTATGCGATGGCCTCAAAGTCGACCGCGACAAACGATCTATCCGTTAGAGAGGCCCGGGAAGACACCCGGTAGTGCCGCTTGTTTCGCTCTACGGCCAAGCAAGTTTTAACTGCGGCTATAAATAACGTGGCGCAATTAAAGGGCCCGACCCCGGCAAAGAGTGTAGCGAAACGATGGAAATGATGTCGTGTCGTGGGCTAATAGCGTAATGCGTGCATGTCGAGTCTAGCTGGGCCGAGTCGAGCCGGGCGAGTCGCACTGGCTGGTACGAAACTCACCCGGGCGCGCTTTTAACGGTCGAACTTGTAACCGCGCGTGTACACGGTGATAACTTCCGCCATCCTGCGTTCTGTGAGCGCGGTATACGAGGATCAGCCGCGCCGACTCACCTCAAACTGTCGACCGTTTTTTACTTTACTTAATTGGCTTCATATACCTATGGAATACCTGGGCGCATCAGCTTCGCTCTCCTTCTTTTTACCCAAGACTTGAAAGTGAAGAACAAAATCGATACGTTTTTTTTTTAAAAAGGTATTCTCCTTCTATATATATAACTCCTAAATAACTTGAAAATAAAAAAATTTGTCGCGAATTAATCTCGACTTAATTGCTCCAATGATTGTGATAAGTTTCTAATTTTAGAATTATAATTTCAAGAGATATTTCGTTGAGGGAATTGTAGAGAATTTACGATATATGTATAACTATCATGTATCTATAAAATTCATTAATTTAAAGAATTTGATAAAAGTGGATTATTTAAAAAAAAATAGGGTATGTATATATATATATATATTATATTACAAAGGAACTAAAAAAGTATATTATTTATTAAGTTAAACAAAATTGTTAATCTGTATTTGCTATCTCATGAGTCATTAACTAAATAATGATTGCTTTGTTGCGTAAGCCAGAGAAATATTATCAGATTATGTTAAGAAGCATATAGATTAATAAGTGAAGATTAGATATTGCTACGCGGTTAGATATTTTGCGAGATTTATCGACCTCGTATAAATTCCATAATGAAATTATCGCTCCGATACGATTGGATATCGAAATATGCCCGGTCAAGCCCACGTGCAACATTAATTACTCGATCTGCAAGATCATAAATAAATTGATGAATTAACAATTTGGCATCCCTTGTGATTAACGGCTCGCGGTTATAAAATTAATAGGCCATATTATCAGCGATTTTCACAGTCTATCAATTATTCTTGACATTACTAAATAATAAAATAATCGTCACAATAACCTACCGAATTAATAAATTAATTCATTTTGTTATTAATTTAGTATAAAATACGTATTTTTCTTACAAATACCTGAATAATATAAATAAATTTCCATTAATTCCAAGTTCTTTAAACGTGCATGTGAAATATTTTAATTTATTGCACTCTTGTGCACTTGAGTGGTTAATTATCGCAATTTTGTGAATTAAATGAAGGATTATTTTTCTTTATGTTCAATGCAAATTATATTAAAAATACAGTTATGATATAAATTATCGTTACGGTAAAATTTATACATTGAGAAAAAGAATTGTTCATTTGACTGAATTAATTGTTTATTGGACTAAATTAATTTAGTTGTCTTTATTTCTTTCGTTGAAAACATTTGTATTCAAATATAATAGGCTTGATTTAAATACATGCATTCTTCAATGAAAAAAAATAAAGACGATCTAAACTTAATCAAATGAACAATTATTTTTCGCTGTGTATTATTATATAAGTAGCCCGAATCCTTATACATACTACATAATATCGAAATATATTTGCAATGGATATTTATACACCATCAGTTTTAATATACACTTAATTTGTATACATTTCATTTAGATATAGAAACTGAAACAATAGAGTAAAGAGATTTTAAAATTTGAAAATAGTAGAAAGATTATAGTATAATTCTAATTTATAATAAAAGTTTCCCAATTTTTCCTCAGGCAAATACCTTCTGCGATGTATTTTTAGATTATTTTCACCTGATTAATGTCGAAAATGTCATTAGCTGTCGTAAGCTTTATATTTTCAGTACCACATTCTCTGCAATATTATTTTTTAAATTGCAGATCTAAAACAAAATCTGCTAAATTAAATATTTATAATTAAATAAAAATAAAAATTATATAATTTATGTAACTCGAAATCTAAACTGAAATCTAAATTAATTATAAAAATAATAAAAATGTGAGCCAATATAAGTCAACACAGAATAATAGTGTGTAATAATTACACGGAGAGAATTTTCTTTTAAAATTTACCCTGAAAATATGGTAATTGTGGTATAATATTTTAAAGATTTCAACCATGCACTTCAGTAAAATTAATCAAACTTATTTTATACTTTATTGTAGTTTTATCAATGAATGAGAGATTTACATTAAAATTCTTCGAAATATAATGTTGTCCCCCGACTATCATATTTTCAGGGTAAACTCCAAGAAAAAATTCTCTCCGTGTATGTATATTAATAATAAATGACAAACGTTTCGGCCCTAATTTAAGTCCTCTTCAGTGTGAGAGATAATTAATAATTGAGCATTATAATACAATGAAAAAGTGCAATTGAGGCGCTTACAATTAGTAGAACACGGAGATATGTCGCATATTTAAAGTTCATATGAAAGTTCAAATATAAAATCATTAACCGTTAATATAGTAGATATTTAGCAGAATACATATTTCGATAGTCAGATATATTAAAACTAAAATATTAAACAAAACGATAAACTATCTTAGTTTAAATAGCAATTGCTTATAAAATATTGCTTATAAAAATTGCTTACATTAAAATAAAATTTCAAAATTTGTCCGATAAGAGCATGTATGGAAACGTTTTTTATAGGATATTATTTACTAATGAAAAACGTCAAAACAAGAGGACGTATATATGTAACTACTAAAATAAACAATAAAAGATAAAGTGATTAAGATTTTGAGAAAAGGTCGATATATAATAAATCCAGTATACCTAATTCGGTAAAAATAATTTATTCATTTAAATTTCTAGGACGTAGAAATTGTTAATATATATTGACATTTTCGTTCAATCTAAATTCGATATAGGACGATAAGGTTTATTAAAGATTGCTAAAGTATCTTATTAAAAATTATATGTAATGTTATAATTATAATAGTTTTTTGCTAGTTGAAAACAGAAATTTTGAAACAAATAAATTTTGTTCTGACATTGTACGCAAATATATATATTCATTAAATTGTTCGATTGTACGTGTCTACAGCTAAAAATAAAATGGAATGCGATTATACTCAGAAAAAATCTACTTCAAATCGACGAGAAAATTCATAGAACAATCCACTGAACGGATTACATTGTTAGTAAGTGCATTAACGCTATGGATCGTTAGTACGAACGCGCACGCTACGCGAAAATATCGTGAAAAATCCGCGATCGGCGAGGCGACGTCCGCCGTGACGTCGTGACGTCGCGACGCTGTCGGCGACGAAACGTCACGGACAATGCTCGTTTTATTACGAAGTTCGGCGACGGAGAAACGGCCGATTATTATTCGCCTCGCGTTGTCATATTCCATTAGCGTTGCTGCCTGTTACAGACTCCGCTCAGCTTCGCTCGCGCTCGTGCTCGCTCTCGCTCTCGCCTACGCTCTTGCATTCGCTGTCGCTCGCTCAACCGCCGGGCGGTTAGTTCGAGGAACAATTCACAACGCGATATAGGAATCACCCTTCAACCGCGTGCTGGAGATGACATCGATACTCGACTTCCTCTCTCTCTCTCTCTCTCTCTCTCTCTCTCTCCCTCCCTCCCTCTCCCTCTCTCTCTCCTCTTCCGTTCTTTCGCAGTGTCTCTCTCGTTCTCTGTGTCACTGCTCTCTCTCCCATCCCCTCTCTCTTTCTCTCGCGCGCGTTACTGCATCCGCGTACACCCGCGTATCGACTAAACTTCGCGGCGACGCCGACGCCCGCAACGATTAGCTGCGTCGCGGTGGCGAATGTCGGGAGTTTCGTTCCGCCGCGCTGCATTTAACCCCTTGACGCCCGGATTTTCTCTTCCGCCGTTGCGTACAAGTGGATTACCAATAAATCAATCCGCGTGAGCATTTCGATCCGCGGGAAACAAATCGAGAAAAACAATTAGCGAAAACGATTGCCGCGTTTGCCGATCGCAGTGTTCCGCGACGAGCGATTGCACACAGCTTCACTGCATTATAAACCGAGGAAGCGAATTCACACTTCATTCATGCGAGAAAACGCTTAAATTTATCGATTCTTGCTATACACTTACTCGTTCTTAGACGCAATCAATTGGATAATTATCATTGAATACTATTGAAAAAAATAATAGAGGTTAATCGGACTCTCGAAATTTGAACAAGTACGAGGGTAAATCAAATATAAACGGGAACTTTTTTTTATAATTTATTGGACGAAAATAAAAATATAAAGAAAATAAATTATTTTTCTACATAGTTCCCTGCTACATTGATACATTTTTGATACATTTTTATATTACAGCAGATAGGGAGTTTGGCGATTCTGTTTTTATAAAAAGTAGTAGGTTGTATCAGCCAATTGCGCACGAATTCCTCTATACTGGCATCGTCCTCGAATCGTTGTCCTCCCAATTAGTGATGCATTTCGACACAAGAATCTCGGAATATCGTCTCGGAACTTCTCGTATCATTAAAAGAAACACTTCCGAGATTATCATATGTTATTTGTTTTTCTTGTCTCGTCTCGTCTCGACATCTTTATAACAGTTATAATTATGTAATGTGTTGCCTGGTTATATAAATATTTCAAATAAATGAACCGAGATAGTCAATATTCTCTCTCTCTCTCAAATTCGGGAATCTAATAAGCGAGAATGTCGGCCCATCGAGACGAGAAAATTGTATCTATTATTTGTTTATGTCGAGCCTAAATCTCGGTATCAGTATTTTCTTGTCTCGTCTCGCTCAAATGCATCACTATTCCCGATTTTTCTTTTAGCGGTCCAAACAAATGATAATCGCATTGGGATAAATCTTTCCGTGTGATTATCATTTATTTGGGCCGCTGAAAGAAGAATTGGGAGGACAATGTGATTCGTGGACGATGCCAGTGTAAAGGAATTTATGCGCAATTGGCTGCAGATTACAACCTACTACTTTTTATGAAAACGGGATCGTCAAACTCTCTATCCGCTGTCAAAAATGTATTGATGTAGCAGGGAACTGTGAAAAAAAATAATTTGTTTTCTTCATATTTTTATTTTCGTTCAAAATAACAAAAAAAATTCTCGTTTATATTTGATTTACTCTCATTAATATTTAACAAAGACGAGTCAGAATAAAAATGTGTGATAATTCGTGCGTTATAATTTAACAAAGTAAATTATATTTAATCCTTTTATCCTTCTTATATCATTTAATACAACGATTGCATTTAATACAACGATGCATGTCAAGGTTGCAGTGGAGTTTGTTTAGTTAATTTAGTATAAAAACTACTTGATGGTTCGAATATGGAAATTGGAAGAGACTCTGTTCGCCGCATACTAGAATTTCGTGCGGACACTGCATACATAATTGATTGTTTGAATTTTGGATATTGCTGATGATGGTTTGGATTGAGCCGAAATGTCTGATTGTCTTGTTAAATGATGTAAGAAGAATTTAAATACAATTTACTTTATTAAATTATAACACACGAATTGCTGCGCAGGATTTTTATTCTCATTTGCCTTTATTGAAAATTTACCTTTGAAAAAACTCACAAACAGATATAAACTTCGAAAATACTGTGTGAAAATATCATGAATTGCCGTATCCTGATAAAATTATTAAAAAATACGCGAAGTGATTATTGTATCACATCTGTGTTTATGAATTTTTATTGGTCTAGATTTCATTTATTAGAGCATTCTCTACGTGTAAATGATCATTTATCGTTTTATTTTGTTTTTATTTCAAGCCAAATTTATAGTTTTTAAAGACAATAAATGAGGATGCTTTATAAAATAAATTTCAGTGTTTGCGTAAAACCGAAGATCGACTTTGCTTTAGCTTCTCAAGCAGTCTTACGCAGCATCTTCAATGGCTCCGTGAAATACTCTCACCTCCTCTTTCTCTAATAAATCAGACCCTCCTTCTCCATCTCCTCAAAGTGCAACAAACATCTACCAAATCATCAATTTTCGGACGGCCTCATGAAATGCTCGCGGACCGACGTGTAAACAATTTGCGCAAGTAGCCGCGATAATGGAGGAGCAGAAGGATAAGGGGGATGAGGATAAGGTACAGGGCGGTGGCGCTGAGAGAGGAGGTGTTTGGTTAGCTCACACAAAGGACGAAGCGCACCGCTGCGCACACAACGGAATCAGCCCGCTACTCTAACAAGGAACATCCACAAACTACCCCTCTGCGAGGGGCTGGAATGGCGAAGGGATGGTGGTAGGGACTTGCTACAGGACCTCAACGGTTTGCGGAACGTCCGGAAGTTAGCGACACGGATACGAGCAAACGTCTTGCAGGAGCGGGCGTGATGGAAAATGTTTTCAGAATGAAGTGATTTCACTGAAAAAAAATTTGCAGATTTTAAATAAATATTTACTCTAGTACTACTAACGAAATATTTATTTATAGTAAATAAATATTTATTCGAAATAAAACAGTTGTGTTTAAATCGAATAAATATATATTTACATTTAGTAAATATTTCGTTAGTACTATTAGAGTAAATATTTATTTAAAATTTGCAAATTTTTTTTCTGTGTTGTAACGAGGAAGGATGTGTTCATGAATTTATGATTATGTTAAAATTTTTATCTAAAATTATGTTAAAATTCTATTATGATAAAATCTAAAAAGAAATTGCGAATTTCAATTTCAATGAAATTCGAAAGAAATGTATTAATTACGCGCTTATATTTTAGTTCACTTTAATATTTTAATTTCTAGTTAATTTAATGGATAATAAAAAATTAATGATCAAGCATGTATAATCCTCTTTCTTTTTTATATACCCCTCTTTACTCAATATTGATTTATTTGAACAATCTCGCTATTTTCCCGTTGTCTATTCAATTTTCACTTTTCTACTTTTACTATCTCATCACAAGAATAGAACAACTTCCTCGAATTGGCGAGAGCTGTTTCTTCTTTTTATATTAGTTTTTCTTCACTCTATCGCTTTTTCCGCTTTCCTATCTTTCTTCTTTTTTTCAACGTTTTTTCCTTACCTCCCCTCTTGATATTTCCTTCCTTATCGGTTCTGGCCTCGGTTCTGCGGTTCCATCTTCTTGCCTCCGGCAGGTATCACTATCCCCGTTTTCTGGCATATGCTATTTCTTCCTCTCTTGATATCTCTAAACAACCTCGATTTCAGAAGTGTACAGCATATACGTGCGCTTCCTTGACGTTTATTATGCGATCGTCCATAAATCGGTCGTAACTTGTTTTAATTCCTTATCTTTCTTTTACGAGAACATAATTGCGTTAGTCACAGCATGATTGCTTGCAGTTCTTAATGACAGTTCGTGATTTATGATTTGCGTATCTGTCATGCTGTTGACACCCGGAAAATTATCACTTACGTACGCGATCGTAAGCTGCTACAGCGCAGAACAACGCGCGGATCAATATCGTTGCACACCTGTTGCACGACTTTTGAATCACTCTGTACGATGAATACGGCGGCCGTCTCAGTTACCATCGCGACGAAAACAAGAAGAATGCGAAAATCCTTGTCGCTTGATCGTCCGCCGCGCGACGTCGCAGCGCATTCATTATCAATCTCGCTACGGGCCAGTTCAAAGGCAGCGAAATTAATAACTGTTTGCGGAAACGCTGATCGAAAACTTCATGCTTCGCCATAGCCATCTTCGTTTTATTAATTCGCGTAAGCCACAAACGGCCTGCGGAGCGGTGCAGCGCAGCGATGAGAATGCACTTTATGCTTATATCGTAGCACAAGTCGTGCATGTCTGCGATACTCGCAATCGCATTTATTATTATAAAACTTGTTTATTTTGCAAGCGTAAACGTCGATATGTCTGGATGAAGTATGAACTTTTAACACAATGTTGTTAGAAACCGCGCGACAAGGTTTCATTTTTAAAGTTTTATCTATTTACTATGTTTTCCATATAGTCCATATATAAAATCAATATTTGCTTCATACTTTATCCATCAAATTTAACACAAACTAAAATAGACTTGAATTTCATATTAATTAGCCATTAAAATATTATATTAACAGATCTCAGTAATTATAATTCAGTATCTAATGAAGAATATATCATTATATAATTCGTTAAATACAATTAAAAAAGAATTAAGTAATATAGAGCTGAGTAGAGGGCGAAAGATAGATTATATATATTTAATTCATTAACTTAATATTTTATCTAATAGCCTTTAAATTCCTTACTGCCTTATATATTAATTAATTGCACAATTAATTAATCGTGACTTTTTTTCTATTTTACTTCTGTAATTTTTTCATAATCAAGTGTAATGTTTTCACTAATCGAGAAATCGTTGTGTTTTCAGATGTGAATATGGTAGCCGAACCAAAGCCTCACCAAACTGGACGTAAGCGACAGAACGTCTCCAAAACTGGCAACGACTGGTAAGTTACAAGTTTTTACATTTTTATATAAATATTTCTTCTATAAAATAATGAAACAAAAAACCTCGTGTCCCTTTATCTATTACGTATGTATCTGTTGCATATTAAAAGATCTTTATATATCCTTACATATGTTGCCTGAAAATTGCATTTCTGTGAGAAATTGAGCTTTTCTAAGCACTGATACACCATAAATTCATTATGTAGGTATATACATGACGTTGTATGTAAGGCCTGGCACTACGAAGCTATCTCACGTATTTGTACGAATTTGCAGACAATCTACTCAAAGTAGATCACGGTGTTCTTTGGCACGTAGTTGCACCATCTTATCTTATCTACTCGATTTTTCCCAGCGCAGCGCGTATAAATCTTCCAGTGAGAGGAGTTTCATTCAAAGGACCGCTTTATCCCAGCCTTAAGGTGCCGACGAACCCTAAACTCGATGTATAAACCCGCAAGCGCCGAGAACGTATTTTACGCGCGGAACGTGACCGTGAATTCACGAGCGCATGTTTGCGAAAGTTAACTTGCGCGAGATACATACACGGAATAAAAAGAAACCCGTAATTGCATCGTATTGCGCACGTAGAGGTTCCTTATGCTTTGATGGGCAATTTTAAGAGTCACGTGTTGCGATTCCATATGATAATATAACAGTAAACTAATATGAATCATCAAGGAAAACTTAAAACTATACAGTGTTTTATGGGGGACCATATACAAAAATATAGGATGTTTAGACACGAATTATTTAAAAAAGAGATATTTTTTAATGTACCGAAGAAATTACTAAATATAGATTTCTAGTAGTACATATTAAATTAAAGAAAATTAGCTCTGATGTATGCAATATTGGAAATTTCTATCTCTTTTGAGACGATAATCAATTTTATATTAAAACATTAATAACATCATTACAAAACGTATTTTATTTCACGTTGATTAAGAATTTGATTGAGGCTATATTTTCAGTAATCTGGTACAATACTCAACACGGAAAGTATTTCACCGCGAGAAAAAAAGGACTGGCGGAGACATTCTCTAGCAGCTGATGCATTATCCACGACAGATAGTGTCATGGCAAACGTCGATACCTTTTCACGAACTAAGTCGCGTATCTTCTCTTTTCTCCTTTTGCCATCTCTCACCATCTCTTTTTTCACTTTTTTCCTATTTCGATTGGAGCAGAGAAAAAGAAGTCGGTATTTTTCGAGTGCGCCAATTTAATTGATGCCAATTTTCGTTCAAATATTATAGTTTTAAAGTTTTAAGATGATTTTGATACACAATACAAATTTTGATATAACTACAAGTGAAGAGCGGACTTTCAAAATGCATTTTATCCAAAATATCATTTTTTTTAGTTAGAGTATTCAATAATAAAAGATACATATTATAAGCTATTTTTGAATGTTCAGAAAGTATTTCTTCAGCAAATTTATGTAGATATCGAAAAAATCTAGACACTTGATGTGTGTTATGTTTTTTAATTAGAGACAAACAAAATGCATTTGTTTAACAGTATTATTAGAAATTGTTTAACAATTTTGTTTAACATTTTACATCATATTGATCGGCAAATTGTTATTTTCTGTAAGGTGCGTGGTTTCCTTGTGATTTTCTTTCTCATTTTCTGAAAATTATAAATTTTAGACAAAACACATTTTGAAAGTCTGCTCCTCAAATCTGCTCGAAAATCTTAAACATAATTAAACTTAACTTCATAGCTAAAATTTAATTGTCGTCGCTTTTCATTAACTAAAAAATTGATCTTAAAATAAATTATCTTGAAGAAATAATATTTAATTCACGCTAAAGTTTATTTTAACTTTTTAAAGACTGCATTGATTGAAGAGCGAGAAATAATTAACATTAGATATAATTCACATTAAATTTATAAATAATAAAATATTCAATCATATTGAAATTAATTTCCAAGCAAACTTTGGATATAACAAACTAAACATGAAACAGTTTCACAGATTAGTTAAACTTTGTTTTGTACAGTAAACGCTACGTAAGCATACATTTACGTAGAACAAGGGTTAGCAGTCTAAACATCAAAATGATCCCATAGATATTGCTGAAATTAAAATTAATGGAGATATTGTTTTATAACATTATTATTTTTAAATATAATTTTTATATTTATCGAAAAAAGATATAATTTCAGAATAAATATAATACGTAATTACTTTATTTGTAAATTGTTAAAAAATAAGTAAAAATTTTTTGTAAATCTTTGAGATAAATAGAAGAATATTGCGTATATACAAACTGAAATTGAAGACACGCTCGTAAGAAAGATCGAGTCATCAAAGCTCAAGAAATTGAGTGGAATGCTGTCATGAATTAACCATTTCACGTATGTTATATATATGTAGCGAAATGGTTTAACATCAAGATAGCTTCTTTTGAAGAAATACGGAACCTGAGAGATGTTATGTTCTATCAAGTCAGACTAGCAACCTTTGATAAAGTGCAAAAAATGGGTCAAACCCGTTAATGCATACTATATTGACTATATGTATTATGGTATACATGAGGTTTTTATTGGACATATGTCTGCAAACACGGAAAAAATTTTATAAAAGTGTAGCGGAACAGCACTAGAATCGCTCATGTCGAACATGTATATTGGACATACATCTAAGATAAACTCTTGTTCGCGCGATCGAATCAAATTTTGGAACGTAAAGTCTCGCGGAATACGATAGAAAAACACGACATCTCGAGAACGCCGAGTAATATCTGCGCGTTGGATTTTTCAGATCCTTCGCCTGTCGCCCTTTTAATGCAGCCGTCAATCTCTCGCGTCCTCATCCTGACCAGAATTCCGACCTGTGCGAGGTCTTCCCACCGAATATCATGCGTCAAAAGCCACTTTTAATGTAAAAAAACCGGAGACTTAGAGAATGCGGGATGCAGAATGCACATAATACTGAAATTCATTCTGTTTTGCTTCACTTATTATTTTTATCGTGCACGATATATATATCTCCCAACTTGTCTTCAAAAACACCATAAATTCAAAAATGATTTTTTTAAATGTGTGTATTGCAATTTCGGTTCAGTTTAAATTTCCGTTAAAACGCAATATGTAAAATTGCAAAAATAATCACAGTGCTTTTGTAAATGAAAATTCAGGCATTTTGTGCTACACATTAATCATGTTTGAGATTTTTAAATTTTTCTTTTAGTTCAAAGGAGATACAATGCATTGAAACCTTTTTTAAATAAATAACGTAGCTCATAGAATATTTATACAAACTGCTATTAAGCATTGCATACCTTTCCGTTTATAAATATAACCAACGAATGCTCATCCGTGCGCTGGTCTTTTCTGCAAAATCTGATTACACATCTTGTTTTGTAAATTTTTCATTACCAACATGAAATATTCTAACAATAAAGTCTCAACTCTCTGTGAATTTACATTCGATATATACAACTGTTTCAGTTTTGTGAAACATGCTTATTACACAGACATATATGTTGATCGATTTTTATAATAATGTTAGGATAAAATAGGGCGAATTGTAAATAGACAGTTTTATGCGGAAATGAGAGGCTGGCTCACAAAAGTAGAAAATATCAATTACACATACATGTAAATCGGCAAGCTGAACCCCTATATTAAAAGGGTGATTGAAATAATATTTAAAATTGCATGCCATTCAGAGACGAAAATGGCAATTCAGTTTCAACAAACAGATCATTTAGCTCTACATAAAAACCAATCAAGCTTCGCGTTCGTGTCCATTTATTAGACTATTATTTCGATATATTTTTAACTTGACAAATGTTTGCATTTAAAAAAATTTTTACATCTACACCTACTGTGTTTGTTATTTGGTATATTGCATTAAAATATCTCGGAAAACTCGAAAACGATATTTATTTCAATTTTAAAACGCTTATTCGATTAAAACGGATCTGATGCCTAATAATATTTTTTGTATGAATTTCACAATTCCTAGTTCAAGCAATCGACGCGCAATTTGTCCAAGATCCGCTTTAACAGAATAGGCGTTTTTATTTGTGTTTAAGGAAATGTTAATATTTTGAAGCGAAACTCATATTCTTCATATTTTGAAAGATAATAATAATAACCGCCGCACCGTATGTCTTTCGATTTAACTTTTCAACTTAATTCATTCGAAAATATTACTCGGTGAGTTAATTCATTTTCTGTGTAAGATTCATCCTCTACGTAATATTTTATGAGCTAAAGCATGTATATCGCTCGGTGTTGATAACGTCACCGTCTTGTCACCCATTTATTTCTATTTATCAAACCGATTTAATTATGAATTCACTAGAGCCCGTTTATTTAAACGGAGACGCGTGTGCGAATAAACGCACGTGTGTAACACCGATGTCGATAATCCGCTGGGTCGGCAAAGCCGCGAAAAATATTCCACCGGCGTTTCCGGGATTCGCGCAGGGCATTCGGGACAATTTCAGGATATCCGCGGGATTCCCAGCTATCCCTGCGCCTTCCCGGGGATCCCGGCGTACGTGTTACGGAAGCAAACAGGTCGCTTAACAAGCCGGAAGAACAATAAAAATGCGTCACCTCATTAACCGCTCCCAATTAGTCGCGGAGTAGCGTCGCGCAGCGCTTAATGCAACGTGTAGGTACCGGGTGTCCTACAGAGTTGAGATGACATTATAAACATAGATTGTGAACCTTCTTTTATTTTTTCCCTGTTATTATATTATCATAGGATTAATAATCTAATTCCCGCAGCGCATATAACTTTGTAAATTCTTCTTTTAAATAATTAACATAAAAGCTCTGTGTACTTAGAGGCGATATTGTTTCTCTTTGATTTGCGTCATATATAAAATATTATGCGCGTGTTGAGATTAGAATTACAGATTACACGTCGTCGCCAAAATTATATCCATCTTTTTATTTTCCTTTTAAGGTAATATAAATAACAACAATTTAATAATTTTTTTTATATGTTAAAAAAAGAAATGAAATGTAGAATAGACGTTTATTATTTTGCAAAATGTATAAATCGAATTCCCCGCTATTCGAATCGTGCTGAGTGCCTTGAGTAAGATCTTTGAAACGGGTAGGAAAGCCAAATCCGACCTCGTCGAGACGGAAATCGTAGTGAAACGCGAATATCGCAGTTACGAGAATTACGCGTGAATTGTTCGGCTCGGTTTCGAGTGCGCTTCAGCACGCCATTCAAGCAGGATCGCCCGTTCATTGTCCGTCCGTTAATCCTCTTCCCGCACTCCCACCCATCGAGATCACGTGATTGCAGATTTTTAGCGAATCATGCGGCAAGCGCCGCGAAGTTTTAACAACCCATGTTTTTTTCGTCCCTGTCAAATTCAGTTAGTTACGTCTGTTTATTTTGATATACATCTATCAGTTTCCACATGCGCTTTATTTATTTATTCATTATACTGCTTTTCAATTATAGATTTTTGGATATTTTGTATTTCGCCTTTCTCTTTTGTTTAGCGAATATTTAAAAGCAGGCTATCGTTTGTCGTAATTGTAGAAAATTTAATTGACGCGTGCGCGCGCGTTCGGGTTATTAAGTTATACACCGAGAAAATTTCACGTAAAATTAATTGAAAAATGAAGTTTTATATCGCTTTCGTCTTTTCTTTTTTCATTCATTTAATTAGTTTTAACTATATAATTTAACAATACCTGATGCTTCGATATATTTTTTAATTTCAATTATTAGATTAATATTAAATACTATTTATTAATTTTATTCTGTTTGGGTGGTATATTTGCCATGCATGAAAAAATTTAAAATGCCCCCAAATAAATTGATAAAATTGATAAATAGTAACTAATTAATAAATACTTTAAGGTTCGTTAGTAAATCGAGTTACCATAGAAATGTCTAATTTTTTTATATAATGAAGTCGAAATGCCGAAATTGACGTGTGCAAAATTCTACGGTGAGTTAATGATGAAATAAGAGAGAAAAAAGATGTTGAAAATGTAACCTTTCACGTATAACTTAATGACAGATAAGGCTTGCAGCCGCTTCTTTGACAAACTACACACAAATCTTAGACTTTTCTTAAAAACGAGATTATATATTGTAATCGTTTAAAAAATTACGATTTTAATGGTTACAAAAAAGTAATAAGTCAACGGCCATTTTGGAGAGATTGGCTACGTTTACACCGTGCACTTAGTCCGCGACCTATACGATAGGTGTCTGTGTTTAATATATAGGATAAACAAGGACATCTATTGTATAGACCACGGCCTAAATGCACGGTGTAAACGTAGCCATTTACGTGCATTAAATTTGCATATCAATTTAACCTCGAAAAGTAAACATAATCTCATCTTGTTTTCGATGAAGATGCAGTTCTTGATTTAGTACGTTTCATACTATTTCATTAAGATATACACGTAGTTTTAATATTTTATCCGAATTATGCAGATATTTGTAATTTTGGGTGGGTCCAGAGGCATCCCAAATTTTCGGCACTTTACTAAAGAACCACCTTAATATTTACAAAGCGATACATATATCAGTAAATACCTATATTATATAATAACAAAACTGTTATTTACAGACGTACAATATTTAATTTAGCGCCGAAAAATCGAGATAAAGGAACGGTATTATCTCTGCGAATGGAAATACAGTCTTAACATGTCCTTCCTCCTTTTCCTCTCTCTTTCATCTCCTTCGTGCGTTCATTTCCTGCGGTTTGTGTAAATTAGGTTTGCTTGTTGCAACAGGGTGCATAGTAACACAGTGCATTTTGTAGTACGAGACTTCCTCCTGCGGCTCAAAATAGTTTCATGTATTTCTCAGTCAGACGAATGACCGGAATAATTATTTGCAAATTAAACATGTACACAATTACGCTGCGCCATTCAAGATATTTTGTTTTATTGCGGTTTTTATTGATATCGACAGAGAATTACAAACGTTCTTTCATTATCTTTATTTTATTAATTTTGGAAATATATGCAATCTATATCCAATTTATTGATGCATAACAGAGATTATTAAATGTCTTGAATTTTTCAATTTTTAGATTATCAAATTTTTAAATTAATTTTTAGCGTTTCTAAATTTTAGAGTAATATAAAAGTGACTAAATTACATTTTGTTAGATGTTTCTATAATTTTTAAATTTCTATATCTTAAAATTTGAATTTTTAACAATAAATTTATGTTTTAACTTGGATTTATAAAGATGTTTAGTTTTAATAATCGTAAATAAGTTTTTTTTGTCTAATTTCTAAATATTTCGATGCATTCAGTTAACCAGATTAAGTTCTTTCTTTTTTCTTATAAATTTAAATACACGTAATACTTGTTTTATATTGGTAAACCAAAGATTTAACAATTCAAGAGACACGAGAGAGAATCCAAGATTTCAGCAAATGTGTCGTAATCGTTCTATTAAGAAAATGAATAAGAAAATGTAGTCGGGAGCTTTTGAAGTGGCCTGTAGACGTTAGCTCGCCCTCGCCAACCCCTTTAACGCCGGACATAAATATTAATAAGCGAGCGGTGAAATTCACGCTTATCGCGCTACCGTGAAGATTTACATGAGATAACACGACTTTCCTTTTGCGGCATGCGCGCAGGTGTGTCACCGTGTGTGTAAGTATGTGCGTGTGTGCATGTGTGTGTTTCCAGCTTCAGAAAACATGTCAACATTTACATACAAGGCCGGATAAGCGAGTCACGGAGATCGTTTTGCAGCTACGCCGACTTCTATCGGGCTTGATATCTGCCGAGCTTTATTACGCCACCCTCGGAGAATAAATGATGAAGACAGACGAGGAGTTGGGGGTTACTAAATGGTGCGGTGGGAGTGACACGCATTGATTGGCAGTGGGCGATACTTTTCTTATGAGTCAATATGATTTCTTTTTTTTCATAAAGCAGAAACGACATCCATTCGTTAATTTTGCATATATCTCAATTCTTGGAGAGACTCGCACTTTTAGATCTCTACATTGCTGAACTTTAAATCCTTGGATTTAATAGAGAGCAAGTTTATAATGTAACATGTAAATCCTTTGATTTTGGAATCTTTAGATTTTTGGAAGTTCGCGAGCTTGCGAACTTACGAGCTCTTCGTAAATCCTATAACATATTCGAATCCTTCTATAATTGGATGCATGAAGATAAAATGCTTTTAGATTTTATGATATTTTTAATATGTTGCCAAGAACACATCCATCTGATATCATTTTTGAAATCTTGAGTTTATAATTTTTTTTTTAAAAGAAATGAAGAAATGTAAAAATTCATAACACGTTTATATATGTATTTTTGTAATATAAAAAACTTAATCTAAAGATTGTAAAAGATCCAAAAATATGTAATAATTACAAAATTAGATGTCTAGATACTATTAGAGATTTAATTTTGGAAATTTAAATATATCAATAAATAATTTTTATTATTTTACGTGAAGTGATTATCCCTTTCATTACGTATACATATTTGCATGCAAATACATTCGCACGTGCATGCGTGTAGACGAGTGATAGCACTCTACATTATTCAAATGATACGTTACTTTTTAACATTATCTATCAATAGACGCATCGCGTCAGGCGCTGGTTAATAATCTCGGCAGGTGAACGCGGTTACCAGCTAAATTTTCGCTCGAACGGAAGTGGCACAATTAAGGGAGTTTTGTCTCGGGGGTTGGTTGGAGCCAAGTTCCGGAGTACCATTAGGTATATTAATGTGCTTCCCTAGTTCGGGTCGTTCCGGGGCCAAGCGCATTATACCCGCCTCGCGCTCATTTACAGCCGATGCAATCGGCCAAACAACGCCGGTTATTGCCGAGATTAAATGTAACTCAAAAAATTTTATTTCGCTAATATCCTCCTATTAAGTGCGGACATTCACGACTCTGTTTCTTCTTGCAGTTGTAGTTTCTACTCCAGCTTCTACTTCCTACATTCTGGATCCATTTGATACTCTTTGCTTTGCGTTACAATTTCAGATTTCTAAATATATACGGATAATCTACTTCTTAAATTTTGTTAAATGCTCGAATACTAAATACTGCACTCCTCGGAAATTCTAATTTTAAAAACTTGATCTCTATCTCTCCGTAGGGGTTTTAATTCTCATACCGAAAAAGTTACGGTGGAAAAGTGAGGTATGATATTTAAATATTGCGTTCTACAAGAATTTTTTATTCACGTATATTATATACATTACTATATGTATATTACTTATTATTAATTGTATATTATGCAAAGTTATTATTATTATGCAAACTTATTGTGACTTAAATTTTTACAAAAAGACGTTAACAAAGAATCGTGAAATATATTGTAAATCTTATGTATATTATTATATAATAGAAAATTGAAACATTTTACAATAAAAAATACAAATTACTTCTTTCCTCTATAATCATTATTCTTAAAAATCTTTAAATTTATTTTATAAAAATTTAAAATATATTTAGTACATTTTTAAGTTAGATTTTGTATTTAAAGAGCTTTTTCTCGTATTACATGTCATGCTTTTAGTAGAAAGAATCGATGTTGAGGTCGGGTCGCGAATCGATCCGGAATGAGGAAGAGTTCTTATTATTCTGCGTCCGCGGAATATAAATCTGCATAGGAACACGCTCTCGCACGCGTGTGCGTGTCGACACTCGAAAATTATACTTGCAAACGCCGCAGGAGCGTAATTAACGTCGCCGGCACGCACCATTATCCTGCAGAGGTATCCTGCTGGTATATTATCGCGCGTTTTAAAAATTGTCGCCTACTTTATTAAACGCAGTCAGCCGATATTTTTCCACTTCGACATTCAGGCGCTTTTCAAATGAGCAAAATGCATGAAACAGTTACCTTTATGCATTGATTCCTTTTATATAATATGTATATTTCATACATAAAATCAACTAAGTTTATTTTAATAAAAATCAACTGCATATTGTGCAGTTAATTGAATATTAATTTTGTTATATATAATTCATTTATTAATAATATATTTATTATTAATAATAATATTATATATATGTATAATATAATTATGTTATTAATAAATGTTTAAAAATATTAATATAAAATTTTAAAATCGCAAAATTTAAAATAATAATCTCTTTGTTTAAATTAAAGAGATTATTATTTTAAACAATTTATAATTACAAATGAAAGGTTACAAATGACATTTTACCGAAGCAAAATTTAAACGGTCATACTTTAAAATTAATTTAAAAAATAAATAAATTTTGATCAATATTATCTACATATAATTTCACGCATAAAATAATAAACTTGTTTTCTTCCTTTATTAACTTCTTTGACTGTTAAAATTATTGCTTTGAACAGAGAACACTCCTAATTTGTTATAATTATGCAAAACTAAGGATAGTAGATCGCGCGATCGAGAATTCGATAATATTATGTTAGAACAAGCAATATATCGCGCGTGTATGCGCGCATCTGAATGTGGTGCACGATAGCCCTTGGTGCACCGCAAACCGCGACGTAACTTGGTAAACCCCCATCCTCTCTCTCGCCCACGTGTTAAACATTGATTACTGACATACGTATAGTTAATATACCAATGTAATTCACGTGAATATTCAAAGCCGCTATAGTTCCGTATTCGGAGTTGGAACAAACAATCGTATGGCGGTGCTTCGTTTTAATCTCGTCATTATTTCTGAAACCAATGAAAAAAAATTACATTCCTGATTAGAGTTATTGTACTTTTGGCAGGGGATGAAGCGAGAAGGAGGATCATCTCATAGTCAGCATAATTTCGTTCTGGGTGCAGCCGTTTCAGCAGATACAAAAGTCATCTCCTTTTTCTAATAAAAGTATATTTTATTTTACGTAAATCGATTTTCCTTACCATCCCGCTGGTACGGAGAATATGAAAAATATGCAGACCGTATTGATAGTAACACAGTGGGCGGCACATGTCTCGTTACGAGAAAACGATAGTTGGAGAATTGAAAACGAGATTTCCCCAGGAAACGCTATTGTCTTGCACTAAGGTCTCTTATAATCCTTGTTAATAAATCCTCTTGTTATACCTTACCATCCATTGTTCTATTCGTCATAATGAATCCACAGACTGTATAATACACCCGCGTACGGTCGTGTAAAAAGAGAATATATCGAATATGGCAGAATATAGTGATGTTTAATAACTCGTAGTTTATTTTTCGCTACTTTACTATATGCGGATAGAACAAGTTTTACTACGGTACCGTATAGTTTACCGGTATCACCCATACGTTCCCGCAAATCCCCGAAGGGCCATCGGACCGTGAAGGTAACGACCGAGCGCAAGACTCGTCTCCCCTGGAAGAGGGAACGGTGATAGCGCGATCACCGAAAGGGTGAATCGATCTCTCTCTCTTTCTCCGCAGCGCACGAACGAGCCGAAGGGTGGTGAACGACGAAGGGCGGACTCGTCCGCACTAGAAGAGACAACAGGAATCGAGACGCGGGCGCGATTTGCGCGAATATCGCCGTAGTCTGTTTTCGAGCTGAGTTCAGCGCGAACGTGATTTTCGAGCACTCAAGCGAAGTGGAGAATGGTGTCCGCAGCACGTGCCTGCGGGCTAATCCGCCATCGTCGTTCCCGGCTGACTCCATTTCGCTGTACGTTCTGCCGGTTCCGGCGGTTTAGCCCGAGAACTGGCACGTTCTTTTTATTCCGCCAAGTGTTTTACCTCTCCTCGGACTAATTCCGGATTGTACCGCCATTTCTCTGACTGCAATTTCCGCAATATCACCGAAATTTTTCAACCAATATTAACGTTCTTCACACCGCCGTGGCCGTTTTGTAGTGCATATTTTCAGCTGGATCTAATAATACGGAGTATATCACGACCTATCTTTCGAAAGAATCGTCGATAAAAACTATACTCCAAAAAATATCGGTGTGAATTCAATTTGCGATGTCTATATAATTCTCACCGTGTTAGTGTTAATATTAACACCAATACGATATGGATTTATACATATATTTATACCTCTGGTGTTTATGTCAAAACCCATGGTGTTAAATCCATATCATGTTGGTATTATATTATCATCACATAGTGAAAATTGTATAGGCACCGCGCATTTTAAATTTATACCGATTTTTGTTGGAACGTAAACAATTTTTTAAGATTATCATTCTTCCGGAAAGAATACAAGATCCTCGCTTCTCGAAATTGAAAAAAAGAACGGAGAAGAGAATTCTATCGCCGACAGAAAATTGTCTCGAAAAGCTGTTTATAAATTGTTAAAAGGTATACTCCTGAAAATTGACTTATTTTACAAAAACTGCTTTAATTAGCGATGGGAACCGTTCGCGCGCGAGATTTCCTTACAAATAAAAGTTCACCGTCTGCGGAGTAGTCTCGGTAGTGTTGGTACTGGTCGGTACGCTCGCTGAACGCCCGAATGCGCGCGAAACGCTCGCGGCGGAAGCGGCGCTCGTCGTGCGAGCGACGCGCTTAATCAAGCGCGAATACTAAATCAACGTTGGGAAAATTCTCCATGGCTAAGCCGTGGTACGATCTGGTTGATTTGAAGCGGTTCGGCATAGCGCGACCCATTCAGAGCACTCGTTCATTGTGCGCGCTCGGTAACCTTCGTCTGGCAGCGCGGTACACAAGAGAGCTCCGCACAAACAGGGCTGTCTGTTCCCGCCGCCGGTGAAACACCGAAGAGCATATTTGTGGAGCAGTCGAGCGGATTCTATCAACATTTCAGCATCGTTAGCGTTCAATTACACGATTATCGAGTGCCTCGGACCACCCACGTGATCGTCGAACCGTACGCGTGTCCCTGGCCTTCTGATGTAGGGCACGCGAGGGGATTATCCTGATGTTGAGTCGCCTTCCTGATGTTGACCACTATCGATCATTGAGAAGCCATTCTCTTCGTTCGATTAGCTCGTTTGAATAAAGAGTTCCCTTGTGTGATCGGACAGAAAAATAATTAAGAAGAGAATGGCAAAGCAAGCACACTGATCTTCAAATAACTGGATCTTGTACGGCTTAGTACCCAATGTAATCTACTCGCTATTGTAGGAATTACACAGTAAATTTAACAGATAGCATTAGTAATGCTCGTTTCTACCAATGTAGATTAACTTTAACCTTGGTTCAACTTAATTCTTAAAACTAGAAAAAGATGAAGAATTAATTAAATGGAGATTAAAATTAAACTACATTGATAAAAAAGGGCATAAACAAGCTGTCTCGATTATATCAGCTGTTTATTGTTCAATTTTTGTTCTTATTATTATTGCCAGTAAAACAAAATACAAAAAGTCGTGATCGTGGTGTAATATTTTGTAGACAAGTCATTGCTTTCTATAATTATTAAGAGATAGTTATTAATTTCCGTAATTTATTTTATAATGCAGTGTTATAAATGCTCTGCAATTACAACACTGCATTTAGTTTATATTTTTATCACGTTTTATTTATAACCAAAGAGAAGAAAACTCTTCGTAAGGTAAAACCAATACTTAGGTATACTGAATATACATACATCGATTATAACATTTTTTTGGTACTTTTATTATCCAGACTGAATTATAATTCATCTGCTAAACATCGTGGAAATAAGTAGATAAGTCAATTATTAGAAAAATAGTTGTTTATATATTCTTACATGTCAACATGTCAATATGTTAATAAATATATAGTCTTATAAGGTAATATTGGGTCACTTTATTTTTTATTGTATTTCTCTTATATCTTTTTTATAAAAAAGAGGAAAACATGTGTACTCAATATAACTTCCCGCTAAACATGAAATTCTCAGGGAACGTTACATTTTGACTATACTTAGCAAATTTGTAACGTTTCATATGTATAGATTTATAAAAGGTAAACATTCAAAAGTAACATTTTATTTGCGTTATTCCATGGAATGTGTCAGAAACGTTGCACATTTTCGCCTTAAATATGCCACTTGGAAGGTCACAAAAGAAACATTTCATGACGTGGAAATAACGTTTTGTGTAAAACATTTTCTTTGCAATTTATAAAAATATTGCCTGAATGTTATATATACAATGTTTCTGAAACATTCATTTTGCCACTCATGAGCAGTATGTATTCCCGTCACTAGATGAAAGTGGCGGTGTCGCAGTTTCTCATAATTAAAATCCATACACGAATAGAATAAAAGGTACAACATTATGAAATTTTTATTCCTATTCTAATGAAAATGAAATGATTTTTTGAAGGCAATTAAGTTTCCTGATGAATAAAGAGGGCCCATCTTAAAATTTAGAAAATTATTTTACAATTACAACATTACCTTGAAGAAAAACTTTCTTTTATATTTTTCTTAAAGTAAGTTTTAAAATTATTTTACACAAAAATTTAAAACTTCACGTTACAAATTCACGTTACAAAAATGTTACAATTTGAATTGTAAATTAAACGTAAATCAAGCAGATCATTTCTTGTTCTGGAACATTTTTGGAACTAAAGCTGCAACGTTCCTAACATCGCAAGCAAGTTTCATAAATATCGCAGAAACGTTGCAAATGTGACGTCGCATATGTGAAATAATCGAGGACATTTTTAGTTCCTGGGATGTTATCAAAAAAGCGACAAAACATAAAACGTCGTATAACGCACATTACAAAAAACAAATGTTGTTGCAACATAATTTTGTTGCACTCAAATAAAAATTTCATAAGTATATATATTTTTTGTCATATATATTTTTTAAATGTTTAGAAATATTTCTTCTTTTGAATCCGACTATCAATTTTTAATTTTAAACTCATTGTCAGCAAAAAAATTAGAAAAAATATCATAAAACTTAAATAGACTATATAAAGTTCGGTTACCTTCATATACTCAAATAAAGGAAGTGATAAGAGAATACAGAAAACAGATATCGTCTCGTGTCATTGGACACCTAGTTATTGCAAGAGTAATATCAAAATGTAGTAGCGGTCAACGGACTGCTGGAGCTTTTATTGAAATTCTTGAAAGGGACCCTGAAAAGAATTCCTTTCTCTCCAGAGGACTCGAATTATCCGGAACGTCGCACCTACGGAATGAGCTCAGTGTGTTCGGCGCTACGTAATTTGGCGTATTGCAAAAACAAGCAGAATTTTGCAAAAACGAATAAGCAGGTGAATAAAGTGTATTCGAGAATTCCAAGAGAGAATTGTAATTATATAAATATATTACATAAACTCTAACGTCAATTTTGTAATACGATTATCTTGTAATACGCCATTCTTTCCATTATCGATCTAATATTTTAAATTTAAAGTAAATTATATTTATATACTAATCTAACGTTCATTTGTTATATTAAATATACTAAAAATGTATAATTTAATATTCGTTTAACAAATCTTTATTAAATTATTAGATCAAACGTATTTTACATCCTCAAATAGGAAAGAAGATAGTTTAATTATAAGTGAATATTGAACAAAGAACGAAAATAGAGAAAAATTCAATTAGGAAGCAGTTTTTTTTATTCCGTTCAGATTCTTATTTCCGGTTCCATGTCGCTTTGATCTCTTGTATCTGTCATCCTTTGTCAAGATTTTTCTCGGTTGCTCTTTTGTCCGATAACGGTTACGATAACGAGACAATGCTTTTTTTAAAACATGAGAATCAAGGAAAAACGTAAAGTCATAAATTGACTTCACAAATAATGGAAACAGCCAAATAGTCAAGTGTATATTAGATTAAAAGTATTAAATTGCAGCTAAAATTAAATTTTGAATTATATTATGATATATTTTGCATTATATTATGAAATGCATTTGCACAATTATCATCTCATTCTGCACATCTTCATACACTGCATTACACTACATTAATACTACATTTGCATTATATTATTGCAATTTACTTTAATAATCATGAAACCGTAAGATTTTCATGCATCGGTTATGCCGTTATTATGACTTCATATAATCCTTTGTTTAATTCTAAAGCATCAATTCATCAAATATTCCATTTTACACAACGATTATCATCATCGTCATCATCATTACTGCTGTCATTATCATCCTTACAATATCATTCCATGAACGGATCGAAGATCACGATGTCACGGCCAGACGATGCGCGTCATGCGAAATTGAATATCGATTAATCGCCCTCAAGATTCGCTAATGTTGCGCCGGAAGTTAATTAAGCTGCGGTAATTGCGATCTCTCTTGAACGATACTCAGTTGGCTTTCCATATCGCCTTAACGCTATCAAATTGCATCATTAATTCCTCACATTATCTAAAATTAGGATTAATATTCATTGTTGCGCGATCTTATTTAAAAAAAACGCACTATTTTTCATTTTTTTTCTAAGACTATTATTAAATTAATTTAAATTAACTATAGATTTCATTACTACAGTACTTTGTCCATATACCTAGATTCTCAAAATCTTAACCTTTAAACACCTTTTTTTATCCAATGCTTTTTTAATGCTTTTTTTATTGCTTATAACTTTTTTATCAATCAAAGTGTCGTAAATATCGAGAATATGTGAAATATGTGAATACGCAACTGTAATAAACGCCTACACAATATGAGCTGCATTTTAGTGCTTGAATATATCGGTGTGAATTTTATATACATATCCAGTTATACAAACTGTGCGTCGAAATATTTGCAGTCTTGAAACGTAATCCTAAACAGAATTAGAGCAATAATATCACAAATTAAATTGACAAACAATTTAATAATATCAATGTTAACAAGAATTTTGAAAAGATATTAATAATTTGATGTTAATAAGCATCTTAAAAACTAAAAAGTAAATAATTTATTTGCGATATTACAACTCTAATTCTGTTTAGGATTGCATTTCAAGACTGAAAATACTCATACTTCCGCGCATAATTTGCACTGTTTGCAGAATTGGATGTGACATAAAATTCACATATATTTAAGCATTAATTAAAATCTAACTCATACCGCGTAGGCTTTCACTTAATTATTTTATTAATAAAAATTATACATTTGCTCGGTGTCTCTTAATGTCTGACGTTTTGATTGAAAAAAATTGTTTACAATATGTTCATTGTTATGAAAATTATAAATAATCAAATTGGGTTGGGTATGCCCAAATGTGTTGTTCCCATAGTGTGACATTCAAGGATTAAATATAAAATGACTATCACTGGGCATATGAATTATAAAAATTAATATGCAAAGAATTTGTACAACTGTTTCACATGTGGTAATTTTATAATTTAATCAAGAGTTTGTTCTGTCCGAAATAAAGAAAATTGACGCCAACGCGCGATCTTGATCTCGTCTGTCGCTATTGAGTTTTCCCAACCTTTTTTCTCTCTGGTTTTCTCTTCGACTTCCGCCATTGTTCTTCGCGGCCTGCTCGGCGTCGCGGCACCTTTCATCGACGCCCTTTTGTTCACTCGCCAATAACGCTACGATAACGAGTCAATCGTATCATGGAGAATCGAAAGGTGTCAGCTCGGGAATTGCATTGTTGGGAATCGAGGAATCGATCGATTTTAGTCAGGTAAAACGTTTTCCATCATTTTCTCCTCTTATAATGCACGAATTGTAAACAATTTGCGTAATTTCATGTGATTAATTGTAGATGCTTAAGAACTCAACGTTCATGAATACTAAACAGAAAATTTATATACAATGAAGTACGGTTAGCAAGTTCGGTGTGAGATGGTATCTATTATAATTCACCATTTAGAATATTTTAAAAAATCTATCTTAAAAATTGAGTAAGTATCTCCTGTTATTTTATGTTATTTCGATTGCTACTTTTATGTTATCCCTTTCTGCGGAATTAAAAAGAAGATTTAATTTCGGATATTAAATCCGGAGATTTCGAACTAATTTAGAATTAATACTGCAAATGGGAATTCTGTTTGAATACCCCAAACACAGCATGCAACGTTCGCAAAGGAAAATATTTATTTAAATAAATACGTACATACGAAAATGTATAGGTACAAACGCGAGCACGCGTCCGTTTTCTGCGTTTATCATCTCGTGGAGGAATATTCAGTTCGCCGCAAATACGCTTTCTGTTGTCAACTGGCGAAATAGCACGAATAGTGTGAATAACGGTGATAATTTTGGCGGGAGAAATTAGTGAACGAGAAAGAGAGAAAACAGGGAACGGGGAGGGGAGGAGATAGTGTTCGCAAATGGCTACCATAAAGGCGTGCTAATGGTTTAACGTTTATTCGCAAAAATACTGCATGCTTTTATCGGCATGCATTTCCTTTTCCCTTTACTCGACCTTCCCTTTTCAATGTGATGCGCGCGGATCACACTTTATAAATAATTTCTGTAATAAACGCAATTTGCGGACATGCACCACTGGTAATTGTTACGAAGGTACATCGCATTAATAACTATAATAATGATAATAACAATAGCAGCCATCAAGCGTAGAATTCGTAATTGTAGAGCTGTTAATAAATTAATTTCTAAAAAATAGTAATATAACTAAATAACAGTAATAAACAATATAACTTTGAAATATGTTACTTAAATGAGATACTGGCACGTTAATATCAACAAATTGATGAGAGAAAAGTAACGTTAAAAACTGGAATAAATCATTCGAGTAAAATAATAAAATATAAATGCTAAAGTCATTTCGTAAAAAAGCGATATTTATATTGTAATATACTCTTAAAATTAAATAAAAAACCGTAGATGAAAACAAATTTACAGATTATTTTATCTGAAAAAAGCGAAACAGTGTTGTTTAAAAAACATCATTAAAATAAGATGACATAGCTATTTTGTTCCTGAATATTATTTTCCATATTTATTAATTAATCACGTACTAATAGTTCAGACTCTCATTAGTTCTTCTATTATCATCGTGAAATTTAGTTATATTTTTAAATTAATTCCGCTTGCAATCATATTTTGTTATATTACTTCGATTTATTCGTGACTTTTTATTATCTTGTATGCACGTTTGAACATATACGAACAATTGTCGCTCACATGTAATATTTGCTAAATTTGTCAAACAGTAAACGATTTGATAAAAATGGAACAGGAGCAAATGTCGGTACGTGATCGACGAAAAGTCGTCAATCGACAACGAACGAATAACTGAATAAATAAAAAAGAAAGAGCAGAATGTCAAACTATAGGCATTTTAAATAACAAAGGGTTGGTGCCCGACATCCTAATTGCGGCGCCATTTTTTTTTTCGATACATGCGGCCGTTTAGGACGATGTCCTTTTTATTCTGCAGCACGCGTGTTTCGGACGTGCCTCTGCTTTTCGATTTTCATGCGTGATCGATTTTCGGCCATTCCGCCAACTATTTTTCCGATGTGACGCGCTGTGACGCG
This sequence comes from Mycetomoellerius zeteki, assembly GCF_001594055.1. Lineage (NCBI taxonomy): Eukaryota > Metazoa > Arthropoda > Insecta > Hymenoptera > Formicidae > Mycetomoellerius > Mycetomoellerius zeteki. The sequence goes on along the minus strand of NW_017257841.1, from coordinate 1,510,557 downwards.
TTGTGAAAACGTTTGGATGAACGCCGTTCATGCATCGCTATTCACAATCACGGCTTCAGTGAAACGATAAAAGTTTATAATTATTCTTGAACGCAATTTTCGACCATTTTACTTTTAATTGCATTACATAGAGAAGTGGATCGATGAGCAAAAGTGTATACGCGAGGTGGGCTTTCTATAATTCATGTGCAAATAGATAAAAGAACATCATTTGCGTACAAACGTGTATCAGTACAATTATTCAGCACGCGTATTATGTATATAGAATATCGTAAAGCATAAGAATCAGCGATGAAGAAAAATAGTCGTTAATAGTTGATTTTTTCGCACACACAGACGAAACATTATAAATAAGAGAAGACTAAAGGCGTATTATTAAAACATTTCCATATTTATTTAGACAATAGAATTTACTTTAGTGTAAAGTTTACGTAGCTAAGCGTTTTTATTATTGACTAATTAACTTTCAGTATTAAAACCGACAAATATAAATAAAATGAAGGCAGCAATATAGCGTTCGTTATCTCTTTAAAGTGTGTCTTTATCTTTTATTTATTTTCCCTAGAAGCTTTTTCGCCGCTTAACATTGCGTTATCAGACGAAAGGATTACTCTGCAATATATTTGGGCGTTTAAAAGCAACGATATAGGTAAAATTAGTAACACTGCGGATAAAATAAGAAACCATAACAAAATACGGTGAAAAAAAGTCATAAATACGTATAATGCGACGCGTTTTAAATTATGTACATTTTATTTCCTCTCTCTCTCTCTCTCTTTTTTTTCCGCTCAAATTATCATCTGACGTTTGAATCTAGGTAAATTAATCTCAAAGTTCATTAATATCGATATTTTTGAATTCCGATATTTTTGGAAAGAAACACGTTAAAAAAGTAGCGCATTTATATATCGCCATATTATACTGACGATACGATCGAAGTAATTGGCAATCTCCCATTAGAACGCAACCATTTTATCAAATGTTTCGTAGCGGGAAGTTTCGTCGTTTCGTCCTTTTTGCCACGAGAAATCGCACGTTTAAACTGCAGCTAATGGAGCATTTATTGACCGAAACGCTCCTCGTAGGACGAATTCGATTAAAGTTCGACGCGATTCGATTACCAGGAGATTCGTTTTGCCAGCTCTCTGCTGGCATCGTGTCTGAAAATCTTCGGAACCTCCGTCGGAAAACCTCGAAAAGTCATGTGGATATATTCATGCGATCGTAGAAATGTAATTTATGACGCCTGTGGCGTGTATAAAATCGATTATTGCAAAAACGTTGAAGATTGTACCAGTCTTTTTATAAAACAGTACATTTTCTAGAATAGGATCGGGAAATTGCAGGAGTGTTATCAAAAGACTAATATGTATTTTTTATTTTTACTGGAATTTCAACAATTTTTCTACGAGAAATGATGTTTTGCAAATAAAATCGAAAGTATCGTTATATATATAAAAGGATACACAAGAGGATTTCGGACAATTAAAAAAATTATTGTTATACAAAGCAAACTTATTTCTTCTTTTAAATTCTCATTTCATTTCAATGAAATGTGAAAAAAAATCCGTATTATTTTCTTATTCACTTTTATATATCACACAATTTAACAGATATACTTAATGAGGTACGTTGAATTACGAAATTGAAATTTATATCATGCAAGTTAATGTTATTTAGTTCTCTTTTGGAGAACCCTGTAGTTCAAATTACACGCTCTGGTAATCGTCAATCGATTCGCCATTCGTGCCCAATCACCGCAAACATTCGAATATTTCGGACGCAAATTTGTAAATGTTTTTTACGCTTGCATTTCATCTTTTATATTGCGTGATCATTAGTAAACAATATTATATTGATTTAATTGTCACTTGTGCGCTGATATAAAATCACGAAGTTAAATATTCCATCCTGTGGTGTTTATTGCTTTAAATAAACAATTACTATAATATGAAGTTATTCTGAATGAAAAAAAATTACGTAATATTAAATAATAATATGTTCATTGTCGACCATTTGTCTAATATAAATTGTTTTTATTATGTGTTTCAGGGACTACTACTATGACAGGTGAATGTCTCGAACTTTACTCCAATAAGGTATCATAATATTAATTTTCGTTAATGCGATGCCATGCATTGTTGTTGAAAAGATAAACTGCGATTTAAAGTAATAATTTAATAAATGGTATAAATAATAAATAGTATGAGCATAAAATCCCTAACTTGTGATTAGACTTAACTTGATAATAATGTAAAAAATATATTTTTCTAGCTGTAGTTAATCACTAAACTAATGCTTTTGTAGTAAGTAATTTTTAAAGTTACTATTACAAAATTATCCAGTTAAATGATTAATCATAGTTAGAAAAATATAATTTTTACATTATCATTAGGTTGTGAGGTTAAATTTAAATTATAAGTTTTTTTTTTAATTTAAAAAATGAGAACAAATCTAATTAAATAAGAGAAATTCCTGTGTTATTCTCAAAGCGGATCTAAGTGATTAAATATTTCTGTGTGAATTTATATACATATTTGATTCTATAAACTGGTAGAACCAGAGTAGTGATACTATTACTTATTAAATTGACAAGCAACTTAATGATACAAAAATGAGAATTGATAATTTAACAATTTAAAAATGAGAAACCGAGCTTTAGAGCTTCTCAAAACTCATGCATTTCTTCCGCATTTCGATTCTCAACGTTTTTCCCACTTTCTTTTCAATTTTAATAAAAAGCTTCAGATTTTTCTCATTAGTAGTCATATAGGCGAAACACGTTTACGCTCCTTTGTCTCTGATCTCCTCAACACGTGCTCGGCTAATTCATGCGAGTCGACAATAAGCAGCGTCCGGACGTACGCGTTTCGCGCGAGTTGCATGTCCAAAGCCCGCTACCGCGCGAATGTAAACGCATTCGAACAAAATAAGGGAAGAGAAACAAACACGGCGCTATGGACCTCGGACCGTAGCACGGTGGTGGCCGTCGCTAAAAAAAAAAAGAAGAGTTCGCCGCGCTCGGCGGAATGTGTCCCGTGGTGCATTCATATTTTGCCCTTTTTAATCGCGCACGCTTCAGACGCGGAACGGGGCGAGGCTTTTATTGCAGCGTCCACCGACACGATGCGACACGGCCGGCGCGCTCCGCTCCGCTCGGCTCAGCGCGACGCGATGCGACGCGTCGCGTCGTGTGTTCTCCATGCCGGTCACGGAAATGCCTCTGAATAGTCACAATTAAAACGAAAGCGAAGACGCAATGCGATGCCGTATGTTGACGTTAGCGAAGTTGCGTTTCTCTCTTTCTTTTTAAGTTCTATTTGCCTTTTTTAATCCTCAATTGGGAGAGACCAAGCGAGATGGACGCAATGGTCGTTGATGCACGTGCATCATTTCGCATCGAGGGACGCGGCGAGACGCTCAATGACGCATTTTGCACAGTCGTTCTTTTATTATTGCTCATTTAGCTGCACTATGTCGAGAAAGAAAAGGAAAAAGAAAGCCGAGCTAGTTTATTGTAATTTTCAAGAGAAATATTCAGAATATGAAGCACAGAACTGTAATAATAGAAGCGGATTGACGCGCGGATGAGAAGAGAATTCATAATTCGAAATCTCAAATCTATCACGAGGATTCGCGAGTGACGCACCGCACGCATGGGACAATTGGATTAACACGTGGCTACAGAGCAGCTATAATGCCCATACCTGGTGGATATTGGGTTAATTAGAGAAGCCTGTCCCTGGAGATTCATCATCAGACGACATCACACACAATGAATTATTAGAATCAAGATTCGCGCGACTCGCTACGTTGCCCGATCTGTGACTTTTTTACGATCAAACTAATTATCAGTTTTCAACTCGATGAATTTTCAAATCGCGAGCTCGTAGCATTTCATGGATATCAAAAACATAATAACCATTAAATGCCTTTGTTTCTTTGAATATACAATTTTTACTTTTTATTTAAATAATAATACTTTTAAACATTTTTTTAATTTGTAATGTTTCGTGTGTCATATTCAGCGCAGTTGCTCAATTTTTACAAAATCAATGCATTAGCAAAAAGTATACAAAAGATATATATTTATAATTTTTATAATGTTGAAAGAGAGATTTTAACTTTGTAATAATATTTTATTTTTAACTGATATAATATATGAATTAAATTAGTTTTATTAAAATATTTTATTAAATTTATGCAAAGCTAATTATAATCAAGACACGTATATTACGAGGGGCACTATTTATATTTTGAGCCTAATAATAAAAAAACAGTAATTTGTCATTGAAAATGACTTTATTGTTTTTCAAAATATTCTCCTTTATG